>NC_135492.1:15096920-15205521 GCF_052094955.1 Ictidomys tridecemlineatus
TCTGGAGGCTGATATGAAGCCAGGCTCAACAACTTAGGAAAGGACTAAGCAATTAAGTGAAACCCTGTATTTAACTAAATTATAAAAAAGATCAGGAATGTTGCTGAGAGGTTGAGTACCCCTGGGCTCAATCCAAAGCATTAAAAACAAAATCAAAGATAAAAAAGAAATAAGACATTAGGCTGGTGAACATTTATATTTTCAGTGTTCCAAATATTTGGCCCAATACTCCCAAGATCACTTCACCCATATATTCATAATAGAAATCTCTAGTTATTTGTTTGTGAGAGAAAGGAGACAGAGATGTTCCTGAACTCTGCCATTCCTTTGCTAGTTTCTGCCATAAGCTAGGCAAAGATGTGCCCATTGTGATCCCCAGGGCACTGTGGCTCAGTCCTTTCTCTTCATGCAATAACACAATCTTGAGGAGTGGATGTTGACTTGACTGCTAAAGAGGAGAAGAGGTAAAAGCCTAGTAATGTGTGTGGGCGTGTGGGGAGGTGTGATATTGATGACTTCTGACCAAGTCCTACCCATGATCATCTTTTTAAAATGTACCCAGTAAATGGTTTGTTTTCTTATATATCTTCTGGGATCCTGATCTTACAGTTAAATTTGAGGGACCCTATTCTCCATACCCAGCTACCTTAGCATTGTTTTTCTCAGTCTGATGCCTCACAATTTGAAATACCTAGTCCCCCTTCCTCAGAGCCTTGACCTCATGTCTCTTTCGCTTATATTTTGAATATCTGGGAAATCCTCAAATACTAAGTTGCAGGTGAATCCACAGTTGATGTTCCTCTTCCAAGGATAAGGATAGACATTTTCTCTCATTGTGGCCTCTACCTTCTACTCACAAAATGGGGACATTATACACGTTTGCAAACCTAGATATTATCCTGAGCCAACCTATAATATTAAAGTCAAGAATTTAATCCCTGGGTCTGGCGTCAGGGTTAGAGCACCTGCCTAGCACATGTAAGGCACTGGGTTCAATCCTCAGCACCACATAAAAATAAATATATAAAATAAGGTACTCTGTCACCTACAACTAAAGAAAACAAAAAAGACTAATCCATACCAGGGTTGTGATGACACATGCATGTAACCCCAGGTGCCCTGGAAGTCAAGCCTTGAGGGTCACAACTTTGAGTCTAGCTTCACTAACTTGGCAAGACCATATCTCAAAGAAAAATAAGAATGGGATGATGATAGAGCTATCTGGTAGACCATACCTAAGTCCTGTCCTCAGGATCACAGGGGAAAGTTTTTAATTCATATCTTTTTTCTATGAGTTAAGGTCACCACAAAAAAAGAAGGTGGCTTAGGGATAATGGTATATTTTCTAAAAACAAGCCATGTTAAATGTTCAAGTGTTCACATTTCTTGAAAAATTCCCAAGTATTTTGCTTTTGATATTATGGACAGGAGAACTGTTTTTAATTTTATGTTTGCTACTTATTTTCTTATGCACATAAATAACTGATGATATTAAATTTTATTACTGTTCTTAGCTCATCTGTTGCTTCTAATAGTAATTAGTGAACTCCTACATTTAAAATATCCACTTAAAATCCACTACTATCTCATACCTCATATTGGAAAACCACAAAAGATAGACAGCAAGAAACAGAAGTAAGTTGCAATACTCCTTTGACAAAGGGAAAGATATTGGTGAGAATCTCAGAAAAACTCTGTTCCCTAAAAGTCAGAAACCAAGAGAAAAAGACCATAATCTCCCACAAACTCACATGATTTTATTTTCATTGCTGAATAAAGTTCCATTGTGTATATATAATGCATATTTTTTTTTATCCATTCAGCCACTGAAGGACATCTAGATTGGCTCCACAGGATAGCTGTGTAAAATGGTGGTTCCATTCTCAGATTTCCAAGGAATCTTCATACTGATTTCCATATTGGCTGCACCAATTTGTAGTCCCACCATCAGTGTATGAGTGTACCATTTTCCCAACATCTTCGCCAACACTTGTTGTTGTTTGTCTTCATAATAGCTGCCATAATAAAATTTTTATTATACTAAAATTCACAAAGACACACACACACACACACACACACACACGGGTTTTGCTTTAGTGTCTCTGGACAAGACCATGTGGACTAGGAACCTACAAACATGAAGTCATCCTACTGCCACTTAAGAGTAGCAATTGGTCCATGGGCAGGCCGCTGGAATCACCCACAGCATCTTCTAAAAACTTGAGGATCAAAGGGGTGTGAGGCCTAGAGATGTCAGAGAGACTCACTGTATTCCTCCCCTTTTTTTGATAGTGATTTCTGGGCCAATAAACTTTGCTCTACTTTGATTATATTTTTTTGTATTATCTAAAATTCACTCTTAAAAGAACACAAGATCCAAGAAACACAACATAATCTTTGTATCTCTTGGATCACAAGCAGCAACAATGTCAGATTTTTTATTGCTTTACTTATTTACTCACTTCATTTATTTATTAATACAGCTGGACACCAGCAACAGCTCTAGGTCCTGTTGAAAGGTAACAGTCACATAGCTACAAACAGCGTCCTAAGGGGAGACTGTTGAAACAGGAATTCTGACCCTTAATTGTTCATGAAGACTCACCCAGTGTCAGAACTTTTAATATTTTATTTTGAGGCAGGGTCTTGCTAAGAGGCCAACTATGGCCTCTGACTTAATATCTTTCTGACGCAGCCTTCCAAATTCCTGGCCTTAACGACATGTGCTACCAAACCTTGTCCTTTGCTTGTTAAAAAAAAGTGCATGGCTGCTAGTTACCTCCCTCCAGTAATATATGTGATATCAGACCCCAAACAATAAAAAAAACCCACACAATTACAAAGCTCAAGTCTGACTTTTGCTGTGTGAGGTTGTGTAATGGGAAGGGATTTCAGGGAGAGAGAGGGACATCAGCTCAGAAAAAGTAGGTTCCTTGGTTTTCAAAGCAGAAAACAACTTCATCATTGTCAGGTGCATGAACAGACCTATTTAAAAAGCAGATGCACATTCAGGAAAAAACGTGAGGGACCAGGGATTCAGTGAGGTTGGTAGTGTGCTTGCCCTGCATGCACAAGGTCCTAGGTTGAATCCCCAGCACCACAAGAAGAAAAAAAGGAAAAATGTGAGAAAGTTTTAAAGGGAGAGACAGCAAATATGTGATCTGAGGTGTTGCTTTTTGGAGAGGGACATTTAAGTGGGGCTGGACTAGAGATGGGGCCAGAGTATAGTTCTGTAATTTCTCACCCATTTTTCTAACTTGCTCATATCATGCTAGTATATTGGGGTCCAGGAAGCTGGTGTAGGAGAAATGCTCCATTTCAGGGAGTTGCTTATCTTTTATATTTTAAATCTGATCTTTATTTTTTAAAATAGTTTTTATTTGGACAGGATACCTTCATTTTATATATATTTTTTTCTGTGGTGCCAAGGATCTAACTCAGTGCCTCACAGGTGCTAGGCAGGTGCTCTCTCACTGAGCTGCAACCCCAGGCCCTTGGTTTTAATTTCAAGTTTTGTGGGCATTCCTGCATTCTGGTTATTAATGAACCTTCTCCTTTGAGGTTCAGTGAAAGTTTCTTGTTGGTATCGCAACATTTCTGTCCCAACCAGAAATGTTCCACAGTTCTTTATGGACCTCAAGTGTTGCTAGAGAAACGATTAAATGATCATTTAGTTATCAAAGCAAATAGGGCAGTGTTTCCAGGAAGAAAGTCTTAAGAGAATGCTCATTATTAGATTTCTATTTTTACTTATGTATTTAGCCATGGACTCATATGGATATGCAGTGATCCACAAACCAGCAGATTTCAGAAACTTTTCATGTTGAAAACTCTTTTCAAATGGTTTCATTTGGATTGAGGCACATTAGACTGAGGGTAAACATTAAGATGCTTTTAAAGTGCTTATGAATTTTCCTGGCTAGAATATTCCAGAGGGTTTTGCCAGTGTTCTCGCAACTTTGTTTATCTCATTGGTGTTGAAAAACCTCCCAGATGCAAGGAATGCATCCAGAGGCAAGCTTCTGCAGCTGGCCACCCACAGACCCCCACACCCACTTATCCAATTCTCCATCCCCAATTAATTCGGTGTCGGGTGCTGTTGGATTGTTAATTATTGGGTAAACCCCAGGGTTTTGTCCCCAAGGAGCCCAAGGTCTAGGTTGTTGGTATTGAAACCACTGAGTTGGTTATTCACTTTTCCTTGTCTCTCAAGACAAATCTGAGCTTTATCCAGGGAATTATATCTAGTGGCACTGGTAGCTTAGGAAAATCTCTCATTTGGGATAAGAAAACTAACAGCAAGAATAATTTCCCTCATGGGGGAAGGAGAGTTTCTGGCCCAAAGGTGTCCCCAGCTCTTTCCCTTTTCTCACCCACATTAGCTTCTCCTAATCCTGGGAAAGACAACTGTGTACTGCTCATCCCTGGAATCCTGGGCATGTGCCTTGACCTTCTCAGTCTTTCTTAAGAGAAATGTTCCCAATTCACAAATGCAGCAAAACTGGTTCCCCAAAGACCTGGGCTGCTGTTACTGAGAAACAAAAGTAAAAAATACTGAAAATGGGGGCTGGGCCTGTGGCTCAGCCATAAAGTGCTCACCTAGCACGTGCAAGGTACTGGGTTCCATCCTCAGCACCACAGAAAAATAAATGGATAGATTAAAGGTATTGGGTCCAACTCCAAGTATAAAATATATTTTAAAAAATAAATATTGAAAAGGCAATGTATCTAGTAATTTGGAAATGCAAGTTAAAACTGCACTGAGATTCCCTTTCACTCAAGTCAAAATGACATTTATCCAGAAAACAGTAACAATCATGCTCACCCACATGAATGGGGTTCTAAGGAGAATAAGGTATATTTTATGCTTGGATAATTTTACCAGAATGTACTCTATGATCATGTACAACTAAGAAGAACCAACAAAATAGAAAAACATAAAACATACTAAACAGGACCATAGGACAGAATTGATAGGATCACACTCGGATGAGGAAATGTCTTTAGGTACATTACAGAATTTTCTAAATCGCTCCCGCATTGGATGCTGCCAAAGGTGGTGGAGTCTGAAGGGAAGGTGGAGGTTCAGGGCGCTGCATGGAGAACAAAGGACCACCCCCCTTCATCTGCAGGAGCTGGGGTCCCAGGGGGCAGGTAACCTCGAAGCCTCCATGATTAATTAAGGCAGAGAGGAGCAGGGTGCATTGGAGTCTATGGAGTTCTTAACCAAATTAGGAAAACCTGGATTTGGCTTTCCTGGACTCCCAATCAAACCCAAATTGTTTTTCATTAAGAGACAGACCTTGGAGCCCCCTTTAACGAGAAGTCTTTACTTTATTATGTGACTTTTTGCATCCCTGAATTGGGGGGAAAAGACCAGAGCTCTCTTTGGAAACACGTCGGCTTTGTTTGCATCATGACAAGTAGGTAAGGTCTGTCTTTTTTTCTATTTCTTTTTTCTTGTCAAGTGCAGAGTATTCAGCCGATACTAAGGATGCATACCTGGGCAGGGGGTCTCTGGTTTTAGGAGGAGGCAGGATCCCATTGCCTGAGATCTAGGGGACTGGCAGGAACTAAGGAGATCACTCAGGGTGGCCTTGATGTGTGCAAGGCTGTTATCTTGTGGCCAGGATATTTCTCTTAAAAAGAAAAAAAAAAGTGGCATATGCCTGTCATTCCAGTGGCTGGGGAGGCTGAGGCAGAAGGACGGGGCATTCAAAGCCAGCCTCAGCCAACCAAGGTGCTAAGCAACTCAGTGAGACCCTGTCTCTAAATAAAATTTAAACTAGGGCTGGGGAAGGGGCTCAGAGTTCGAGTCCTCTGAATTCAACCCCCAATTCACCAGAGAGTGAGGGAGCCCAGGTGCATCTGGGGTTTACCGGGTCTCCGGGTCTCTTCTGTGCTGATCTCCTTACTCTGCCTCCAGCCTCAACGTGGGCTGGAGATGCAGATTCAACAAAGCTGGAGGAAAATCAGCTCTAATGCTGCCAACCTGGTTGGAGCTGCCAGGCCCAGTCGAGAGCCTCCACCACTGGGCAGTTCCCAAGGGAGGAAAGGCCAATTCTGCTTGGAGAATTTTGCACAGATGAACTGAGGACAAGTCAGCACCCAAAGACGCTCTGGGTGGTCTTATTATAGGAGGAGGCCCAGGTGATGAAACTGTCAAGAAATGACTTAAATTTCCTAACATCAAAACCCAACAGAATTTAGAATTCTGGTCACCCTAATCCTGACTCAATGCCGAGACCTCAAAAGAAAAAGAAAAAAGAGAAAAATTGCACCCAAACCCTACCATTCTTGTTTCCTCCTTGCCTGGAGAAGATATCACCCCCCCGTCACTCAAAAAGAAGGCTCTTTGGACTCAGGCTGTGGAGAGCGGAGACTGACTGATTCCCTGTCCAATCAGAAGCCTCTGTGCTGAGCGCTGTCCAATCCTGAGCGTAGCCAGCAGCAGAGGGGCGGGCCTCCGCGATCGGAATAGGATTTATTTTTCCGAGGTCCGCGGTTCCTCTAAGATTCCTGCAGTTGGACTCCAGGCTTCGCTCCTGCCCAACATCCCGGGTGGCCCTGCCATGCAGGGGCTGAAGCTCACCAGTTCAGGTTTGGCTGCTGGACACCAGAAAATTGTGAGTGTACAGTGGCACCTGGTGCCTGGACAGGGAGGCTCCGGAGGGAGGTCGGGCAGGGAGGCCTTCTGGTAGGACCGGCTGTGACGGGAACCCAAGCTGGCGGACCCTGACTTCGGGCGCTCTCTGAGACCACAGGCCTGAACCTGTTATTGACAGCGTCCATCAGTCCCCCTGGTCAGCCTGGTGTGGAGCGTGACAGTGGCGGAGACTGCTCGCAGGCTCCCCATCCCCTGGGCAGCCTCAGCCCCTACTGAATCCTATCTACAGGACAGGTGAGCGAGGCTGCCAGGCGTCTTCCCGGCTGTGGTGATTGACAGGTTGGACCACTGGAAGACTCCAATCTCTGAGCCTGGCGATGGCGCACACCTGTCATCCCAGCAGCTGGGGGTGGGGGCTGATGCAGGAGGACTGCGAGGTCAAGGCCAGCCTCTGCAAGTGGGTGAGGCACTTAGAGACTCAGGGAGACCCTGCCTCGAAATCAAATGCAAAATAGGGCTGGGGATGGGGCTCAGTGGTCGAGTGCCCCTGAGTTCAATGCCCAGCACCCCCCCCCCAAAAAAAATAAAATTTCCAAACACCATTTTTTCTGCAGGAGGGAAGCTGCCGTGAACAGAAACCTTGCCTATTCATAAACTAATTTTGTGGAGTTCATTGGTTTTTTGGTTTTTTTTTTTTTTTTTTTTGTGGTTGTTGTGTTTTGGTAGTTAACAGAAGGGTGCTTTACCACTGAGCTCTGGTAGTTTTTAGTTTTTATTCTGCCCGCTGCTCTAGCTAAGTTGCTGAGATTGACCTTGTTAGGGTTTGATATATAATGACTTTTCCATTGCAATTAAGTGTATGATTTTTACAACAACGTGGTTTCCTGGGTGGACTCTGTTGACGTCGTTATTCCTTGATGACAGTTGTAACAGTACAGCTTCACAATGCACGTGTTAGGTAATAACTTCTAATTTTTTTATCTTATAATTTTTTGCTCTTATAAATCAAAAGTTTCTTGGTTAAGTTTACATATATTTAACTCTGTGGATGAATTTTAGGATTGGGTGCTTCCATTAAGAATAAAGCATGCTGGATTGTTTATTAGTGCATCAGAGTTATACATAATACCACCTGCATATGGCACCGTGTAAAACTGACCCATGGTATTTTATACTATTTTTAAGCTGAATGTACCATGACTATTAATGTATTATCCCAGTCATATGAACTGATTGCAGCAAGTTCCTGTGGTGGGGGACTCTCATGTGACTTTAATGACAAAACAGTTTCCATAAATAGTTAAGAAGCAGTTAAACTCCTTGAGTTTATTAGAATTCTTTTGTTTCCTATCTTCATTGATACTATTTAATTTTCTCTCTGATAGGTTTTAGTTTATATTTCTCGGATTTCTAAAGATGTTGGATTCATTTTATTCTTATTATTGAACACATGAGTATCTCTTGGACAAATTGAAAGCTCAAGTCTCCTCCCTGAATTTCTTCTGTGCTGGATTTCAGAGTGTTGGGACCATGAGAATCATCACTCCGTGGCCCCTTTCCTACCCAAGGGGGCTGAGATCTGCAGGGGTCTCAGGTTTTTCTTCCTCCTGAGCTTTTCTTTTTTGGGGAGCGCATGGGAGTCATAGTGGATTGAATGCAGAGCTCCTTTTCCACTGAGCTACATCCCTCCTACTTTTTATCATTTATCTTGAGACAAAGGCTGAGTCTGGCCTTGAACTTGTGCTCAGCCTCCCGAGTGGCTGAGATTATAGATGAGGCCCTCCTGCCTGGGTCCCCCTGAAACTTCTAAATGTAAGGGGAAGCAAAATGTCAGATACAGAACCCCGTCTCCCAGATGAAAGCTGTACATATGTATCAATTAATTCCTCAAATTTAAGTCCCCTGTCCCCATTTCCAGTAAAAATATGTGTGTGTGTGTGTGTGTGTGTGTGTGTGTGTGTGTGTGTATTTGTGCATGTGTACTCCCTTTTTCTCTCCCAGGCCAGACACCTTGTCAGAATGTCTTTGGCTGAGTGTCCCCCCTGTGGACTGCATGTCCCAGGGGCCTCATGCCCTCTGTGATATTTTCCTGGTCCTGGTTTGGCTCTGCCTGACACGATGATTTCACACCTGGCTCATCTGAGGTCTCCTGAGCATCTGGTGCATATCAGCCACCTGTTGACCTATGAGCAGGTGCATTTAGGGGAAGTAGTTTCTCAGGGTAGTATGTGATGGCCCTGTTGCTGGGAGGAGTCTCCTTATCCAGAAGCCACTTCAGATGTTTCCTCGTCCTGGTTCCTGTGGATACTTGAACATCGTTGATCATGCAGCCATTTATTAACACACTGGTTCAACTTTCTTTGGAAATGCATCCAGAATGGTTATTAGCTTTTAAAGAACTCCATGCTATTTTTAAAAATGGCTGCACTCAACTGACATTCTAGCCCCATGTGAGCGGGTCTCTTTCTCCATACCCACGTTGTTGGAGGACTAGTTCCTTCGCCTATTTGATAGGAGCCTTTCCCACAGCTGGACTCAGGCTGCAGAAGCTTTCCTACTTAGCTGGTGACTGAATTCCTGTTGGTTAGAACCCAGGCTGCCTGTGCTCACTGCAGGAAGGTGGTGTGAGCCTATTCTAGAAAGAAACAGGGTTTTGACCCCTTTTGCTTCACTCCTGGTGTGGATCGTACCACAGGTAATCGTACACAGGTGGATCGTACCACAGGACTCAGACATCAATATGAAGTCCCTACTTTGTGATCCAAGGAAATATGCACATGCACAGTTGCCACTGCTCCCAGAGCTTGGTGGGTTAGGATGGAGTCCATGGATTGGGAAAAATGTTGGGACCCTGAGTGCCTGGACATACTCCTTCCAGTAAGAACTGGTCAGGCCTGGAGTTATTACTGAGGTAGGGGGGAGAGGGCTCAGGCACGGCTGCTGGGTGGACTGCATCTGTCCTGTCTACCCTTAGGGACTGGCTAGGGAGGAGCTCAACTTTTAGCAACCACAGTTTGCAGATCATGCTGCAAATCCCTTCTAGGGATAAACTGGGACCCTTGACCTCACTCCCCTTCTGCCCTGGTTCCATAGATAAAGCTCATGACCCACCACAGCTGTAGAAAACCACCCCTTTCCTCTTATCCTGATACTTGTGTATATCCAGATCTTTCTTCTATGAGCACCAGACAAATTGCATTTCCAGCTACAAGTCATTTAGTGTCCCATGTGCTCCATTTGTGACCTCAATCAGTCTTCCTCTACCCTGGGTGACACTGAATTGGGGTATTCTGTCCTAATTATGTGGCAAATTGCTCAAGGCAGGACTAATGCCCAAGTGTACCCCAACTTTACCTGCCCTTCGGATGGTAGATATTTTTTCAGTGGTCCAATGCATAGGTCTCTCAATCAATGTATAACTTTACTTAAGAGGGACTCAAAACAAAAGTAGTTATTTATTTGGTGTATCCATGTGTGGAGAGAATCCAGGAGCCTCCTATTCTGGTATAATTTTGAAACAAAATCCTCCTCAATATGTGCTTCTTTGGGGTGCTGGAGAGTAATACAATATCAGGCACATCCTGCCCCCAAGCCCTACCAGTGCTCTGCACCTCCAGTTCCCCACCTCCCTTCATGCTGGGTTGTCTTGTGCATTCCTATCAAATCATCTGCTGGATATGTTTGCATTTATCTAGGCCTTTTAATTGCACTTAATAATGACATTTACTTACATATGGAGTCATTTATGAAGTTTCTGCATTGTAATTTTTTTGGTCCTAAAATCACTGCAATATGATGTTTTTTTATGCAACAGCAGAAGGGTGGGTTTATTTGGAGATTAGCATGCTGGGGCTCCTTTTATAGCAAAGAGAGATAGAGCCCTGAGAACCGCTTGAGCAGAGCTTATATATTTTTCTTGGAGAGGGCAGGGAGGGAAGTTCATTGATGGGTCAGGGTGAGTGGGCAGTTTGCCTGCAACCGAGTGAGGGAGTGCATCCTGCAGTTTGGCAGTTGGGGATAGCACATCCTGGGAACAAGATTAGCAAAGAGTTCACAGTTGGGGACAATACATCCTGGGAACAAGATTTCAACAGTGTTTTGTTAAGCATATAGAAAAACAGAGTGACAAGTACCTATTTTATTAACCTTTCATTTTCCATTTTTTTCTGGCTATTTTTAATTATAAAAGTGATCATTGGGGGGTGTCACCTTCTGTGTCTGCTAGTGGGGTATATTGTTGTCTGATTACCATAAGTTTGACTTGTTTAATTTGGGATTGGAGAAAGGAAATTACATGATTGAGCAAACAGGGTCCTAGAGTTAGCAACAATATAAGAATTATTAGAGGGCCGGCCAGGGCTGATAAAAGTGTAGTTAACCAGGGGGATTGTGTGAACTAAGACTCGTATCACCCTTTTTGGGCATCTTTCTCTCTCTGATGCTCTTTAAGGTGTTTTTTTAGTTTACTCATAGATTCTCTTACAACTCCAGTATGGTCAGCATAAAAACAACATTTTTCCCTCAATGCAGCACAAAGGCCCTTTTCTCTCATGAAGAGGAGATCTAACCCTCGCCTGTTCTGTAAAACAACTTCAGAGAGAGAGGTTAAAGATTCCTGCAAAGCTGTGATGGAGGTTTCTAATATCTTTAAGTTTTGGTCCATTGCTGTTTCTAATTGGGTCATTTGTTGTGTCCCATGGACCAGGGCGGTGGTCCCTGTGCCCACCCCTGCAGCAATTCCCATTCCTAATAAGATGGCTAAAGTGAGGGATACAGGTTCCCGGAGAAACCGGGTTGTATGCCCCCCTATTTGATCTTCAAATGAATCTGCATCATGATAGAGCACTCTGGGAAATATCTGCACCATTACACAATAATTTACAGAGTTGTTAAATATCTGGGCTGAAATGTAAGGAGTCAACCCTGTGTCACAGGCCCACAAAGTTCCATTATCAGGAGTAAGGAAGCCCTGTGTGATGTCAATATTTTTTGTCTGGATACATAAGTGTTGTTTACTTTTAGGTGGAGACCCTATACATAAGCCTGCCCCAGTTACTTCTGGGAGGGTTAGTTTAGGATTTTCACCCCAATTACAGGAGGAACTCTGCGCTTTTATTACATAAGTCCCATCAATTGCTATCCCTTCATAGTAAGGAGGAGCAGAGGAGAGACAGAGCCAGCAGGACTGAGTGAGGTCTGGCTGTGTGAAATTCAGCACCGCAAAGGCTCCTTCAATTAGCCTCCAGGGAAAGGGGTTGACTTCACTCTGGATTGGAGGAGTAAATAAAGGTGAAACTTGAGGAGTATGGGAAAGTGAAAGATCCCTAGTAGGTTTAGGTTCGGATGGTCTATGAGGCCTAATTACTGGCTTGAGGGGATTGGGCCCTATAATCAAGGGAATTTCTTTTTTTTCTAACCTGATAGTGAACCACAGGCCAAAATCATATCCTGTGGTGTAAAATCGCATTCCATAGGTTTTTCCTGAAAGCCATGCCCAGATATTTTGGTTTCTTCCTTTGGAGGTGAAAGTTATATTTAGGGGATTGCATAGGCTATTTGTGTCACATGGAGTAGGGTCAACTAGTCCAGATGTCCCCGCTTGGGGGCTCCGTTTAAATGGGAGACATTGTTTGGGATTTAACTTAGTATTATTTCTTCCTACCCGAATCAGACTATCAGGAGAGTTTGGGTTCCACCAGACAGCCCCTATATGCTCACATCCCCATGACTTACAGAAGAAGTCGGCTTTTCCCCCACACAGCTGTGACTGTTTGTGGCTTCGATAGTCCGCCGGGCATACATAATAATCTAGGCTAGCCAACCTACATCTGGCTTGTATGTCCCTACATCCATAATGTTTGTTTTTATTATCTATAGTACGGGGGGGATTTAATGGAATTTTAGTGGGATCTTTTTCATCAGGGATGTCCCAATAGGAAAGACCTATAGCCAGCTGACAAATATCTGGGTGGAGAGATGGCCACCAGGTCCCTAAGGGGGCTGTATGCGAGATAGACCATACTTCCTGTCCAGTAGGATTTATGATTAGCCATCGCTGCTGAATGGGCTGATGAGGGTTAGGACTGCTGGTGGTCAGGGGGAGAATCCATAGCCCTATCCACATGGTGAATACGCAATTTGAGAGGGTTACCAGTCTTTTTCAATTTCCAGCCAGAGTCTGGACAAGGCGCAGGCTTGAGATGAGAGGCATGGATCCAGGAAGTGATTCCATCTACTTTTACCGCTGTAGGTGTGATAAGTAGCACCTGGTATGGTCCTTTCCAGCGGGGTTCTAGGGTTGACACCTGATGTCGTCTTACATAGACGAAGTCTCCCACTTGATATCGGTGTGGAGTCCCTTCGTCCCCAGGTTGGTAGACAGTGGCCAGCTGTTTCCATAGGTATCGCTGGGTTCTTTTAAGAGCTTTAAGTCTGTCAAGCAAGGGGGTGTGAAAGGAATCGTTAGGTCTTAGAGTTGGGGTCAGGTCCCTTACTGGAGGAGGGGCACCATAGAGAATTTCATAGGGGGTGAGGTTACACAAAGAAACAGAGGGAGTATTTCTTACACGAAACAGTGCATAAGGCAGGAGCATAGTCCAATCTTTTATGCCGGTCTCCAAGCTTAATTTTGTCAAGGTCTCTTTAATGGTTCTATTCATTCTTTCTACCTGTCCTGAGCTCTGGGGTCTATAAGCGCAATGTAACTTCCAATTAATCCCCATGGTCCTGGCTAACCCCTGACTTACCTGGGCCACGAACGCTGGTCCATTATCAGACCCTATTACCTTGGGCAGGCCGTATCTTGGAAAAATATCTTTCAGGATCTTCTTGACCACCATTTGTGCCGTTTCTTTTTTTGTGGGGAAGGCTTCAGTCCATCCTGAAAATGTATCTACAAAGATTAGGAGATATTTAAGTCCATACCTTGCTGGCTTAATTTTAGTAAAGTCCACTTCCCAAAATTGTCCTGGTCTGGTCCCTCGAAGGCGTCTTCCTACAGGAAGCTTGGAGGGGTATGCATTAACCAATTGACAGGCCCGACAGGCTTTTGTTACTTGTTCAGCTATTTTCTTTCGCTGTGAGCCAGTTAGTGGAAAACTCTGTTCCTGATCCTTTAGGAATGCCTGCAGTTTCTTTGAACCAAGGTGAGTGAGTTGGTGTACATTTTTAACGTAGTGTAGGGCTTTCTGAAATTGTAAGCTGGGTTCAGTGTAGTCAAGGAGTTCAGTGTCACTGTCCTTTGTTAAGTTGTCGGGATGCTCTGATGTAGTTAAATCTCCTGACTTATATTTTTCCCGTGTGGAAAGTGTTAACATAGTTATTCCGTTTAGGGCTGCCAATTTAGCCTCTTCATCCGCCCTTCTGTTCCCGACCGCTACGGGATCATTTCTTTTCTGGTGTCCTGGACAATGCACTATAGCTAGTTCTTTAGGGCTTTGCACTGCTGAGAGGAGGCGGAGGATTTCATCTTTATTTTTTATTTTTTTTCCCGTCGAGGTTAATAGTCCCCTTTGCTGGTAGATAGCCCCGTGTATATGAGCAGTAGCAAAGGCATAGCGGCTGTCTGTATATATGGTGGCCTTTTTGCCTGCCGCAAGCTCTAATGCCTTCGTGAGGGCGATTAGCTCTGCCTTTTGAGCCGATGTTCCCTCCGGGAGGCTAGAGGACCAGATGACTTTAGTTCTGCTAACTATTGCTGCCCCAGCCTATTGCTTACCGTCCTGGAGAAAGCTGCTGCCGTCAGTGAACCATATGACCTCAGGGTGGGGCAGTGGCTGATCCTTTAAATCCCGTCGTACACTGGTTTCTTCTGCCAGTATATGTTGACAGTCATGAGTGACAGGTTCTGATGATTGCTCAGGTAGTAGTGTAGCTGGGTTAAGCGGGGCGGGGGGTCCCAGTATTATTCTGTCCTTGTCAAGCAACAGGCTCTGATAGTGTGTTATTCTAGAGTTTGATAACCATCTGTCTGGTGGCTGGCGGATGATGCTCTCTAGGGCATGGGGGGCTATAACGGTTAGCTTCTGCCCCAGCGTTAACTTATCAGCATCTTTGATTAATAGGGCTGCTGCTGCTATAGCTTTTAGGCAATGGGGCCATCCACTAGCCACTGGGTCCAGCTTTTTAGATAAGTAGGCTACAGGCCTTCTCCAAGGTCCTAGAGTTTGAGTAAGCACTCCTCGCGTTATTCCTTTTTTTTTCCTCAATGTAGAGAGTAAAGGGTTTTTTTACATCCGGGAGTGCTAAGGCCGGAGCAGATAGCAGTGCCCTTTTAATGTTATCAAAAGCTTGTTGGTGCTCAGGGTTCCATTGGAATTGGGCATTTCCCTTTAACAACGGGTATAAAGGAGCAGCTAAGGATGTAAACCCAGGTATCCATAACCTGCAAAAGCCAGCAGTTCCGAGGAACTCTCTGAGTTGCCTCTTATTAGATGGGGGTGGTATCTGCACAACGGTTTGTTTTCTGGGCTCAGTAAGCCATCGTTTACCGCCCCTAAGGGAATAGCCCAGGAAGATTACTTCTTGCTGGCATATTTGGGCTTTTTTGACAGAAGCTCTATACCCGAGTTGAGCAAGCTCGGATAGTAGTGCTTGGGTCCCAGACTCACAGTTTTCTCTGGTGTCTGCTGCCAGTAGCAGGTCATCCACATATTGGAGTAGGGTGACTTCGGGGTGCATGGTTCTGAAGTTGTTGAGATCTCTGTGAAGGGCTTCATCAAAGAGAGTGGGGGAGTTTTTGAACCCTTGTGGGAGTCTAGTCCAAGTTAGTTGACCGGACGTTCCGGTTTCTGGGTCTACCCACTCAAAAGCAAACAGCAATTGACTATCTTTATGTAGAGGCAAGCAAAAGAAAGCATCTTTTAAGTCCAGAACAGTATACCATTTTCGCTCAGGGTTCAGGGTGCTAAGCAGATTGTACGGATTAGGTACTGTGGGGTGAATGTCCTGCACTCTGTTGTTGATCTCTCTTAGGTCTTGAACAGGGTGATAGTCCCCAGTTCCTGGCTTTTTTACTGGTAGCAGGGGAGTATTCCAGGCCGATTGGCAAGGCCTTAGGACCCCCAAGGCCAGATATTTTTGAATATGGGGCCTTATCCCATCTTTAGCTTTTTTGCTCAGAGGATATTGTTTAATATTAATTGGGGAGGCTGAGGTTTTTAACTCCACCATTATTGGAGGTTGTTTTACAGCTAGGCCTAACCCAGCAGTTTCTGCCCAGGCATCTGGGTAATCTGTTATCCATTTCTGGGATAGCTTGCCTGTTTGATCAGTCTTGGGGGGGTGTGAAGAGTTGATGTTCATCTTTTACTGACATAGTTAAGGCCATGACTATAGGAGTTTTTACTGAAGGATTTAGAAATTTCATTTGGGGGCCTTCAGGGTTAAAAGTTATTCTGGCCCGGAGTTTGGTGAGCAGATTTTTGCCCATTAATGGGGCTGGGCATTCTGGGATCACTAGGAAGGAGTGATGGATTTTTCCTTTTCCCAGGTCCATGGTCCTTTTAGTTGTCCAAGCCCGATATTTACTGCCGTTAGCCCCTTGAATTAAAGACCTTTTATTTGATAGAGGGCCCAATGGGGCCTTGAGGGCTGAGTATATTGCCCCTGTGTCCACTTCAAAGTTTACTGGGGTTTCCTCCACTTCAAAAGTTACCCTGAGCTCGGGGAGGGGATCCGAGCCCCGACTTTCCTAATCATCCTCCAGAGTTAGAATGGCTGACTGGCGTGGCTGTTTCTTTCTAGGGCAGTCTTTGGCCCAGAGTCCTTTTTCTTTACAGTAGGCATATTGATCTGAGGCCAGATGTGGCTTCTGGCGTGGACCCAGGTATCTCTTTCTGTCTCCCTGTCTCTTAACTTCTGGCCTATTTGTTGTTGTGACCAGGACCTTAGTCAATGCCTCAGTCTGTCTTTTGCTTCTTTCATCCTCCCTTTGCTCCCTTTCTTTCTCCCTTTCTTTCTCCCTTTCTTCCCTTTCTTTCTCCCTCCTTTGTTCCTTCTCCTCCTCAGTTTCTCTTTTATAGTATACCTTCTCAGCTTCTCTGACTAAATCTCTCAAAGTCATATCTTGTAATCCATCTAAGCGTTGTAACTTTTTTTTAATATCCAGGGCAGCTTGCCCAATAAAGGCCATCATGACAGATGCCTTTTGATCCTCTGCCTGGGGATCAAAAGGAGTATATTTCCTATATGCCTCCATAATTCTCTCCAGAAACATAGAAGGAGATTCATTAGGCCCTTGAATAATTTCTCTTACCTTGGCCAAATTAGTTGGCCGTCTAGCGGCTGCTCGGAGACCCGCTATTAGAGCCCGGCGATAAGTGGACAGATGCTCCCTACCTTCAATGGTGTTGGGGTCCCAGTTGGGTCGGTTCAAGGGGAAGTCAGCTTCGATTATGTTGGGAAGTTGTGTCGGTCGCCCATCTGGTCCGAGGATATTTTTTCTTGCTTCCAGGAGGATTCTCTTTCGTTCCTCTGTCATGAAGAGAATGCCTAAGAGTTGTTGGCAGTCATCCCAAGTAGGCTGGTGTGAAAACATCAATGACTCAATCAGACCTGTGAGCCGGGTGGGGTCCTCGGAAAAAGGGGGATTGTTATTTTTTCAATTATATAGATCTGAAGAGGAGAAAGGCCAATACTGGTAGGCTTGCATTTCTCCACCATGGCCATCCTCTATCATTGGCCCATAAGGACGGAGGGGAAGTATCACGGGGGCTTCAGGGTTTTTAATCATTCGCTGCCGGCGAGTTCCTTTAGCCGGGCCAGCTTCCTCCAGGGGAGGAGGGGCTATGGGTGCCGTGGGGGGGTCATCTCTAGGGCAATGAGCTGGCTTAACCTCCTGTGGTGGAGAAGCTGAGTCAGCAGCAGGGGAATCTCTTAGAGGGTGTTGGGGGTTGGGGAATGAAGGCAGGGGATAAGGAAAGGGAGGAGAGTCCAGCAGAGTCAAATCTTGAGACTCAGGGAGAACAAAGGGTGGAGAAGGAGCAGAGGGTTTGAGAGATAGAATCGTGGGAGGAGGACTAGGAACGGGGATAAGAAAAGGCTTCACCCACGGAGGAGGAGATTCACAGAGGTCCTGCCAAGTTAAGATATACGGCTGTTGATCTGGATGGCTATGTGGCCCCGGCTGAAAAACAATATCTTTAATTTTTCGAATTAGTGGGGAGTAGAAAGATCCTTCTGGAGGCCATCCAATTCCAAAGGCAGGCCATTCTGAGGCACAAAGAGTCTGCCAGGTCCGACGTTTTACTGAAAAAGAAAGATTCTGAGCCCTTATGCGGACTTCAGCCCAGTGATCAAGGGTCAGGGACAGAGGCGTGGAATGACTCTGTCCCATAATGAAAGTTACTTGAACAAAGACAGGGACAATACAAATGACAAATGTGACACCAACACGGACACACAATGAACACACAATGAACAGTAAACGTGTAACACAAATCCAGAGGCAAAGATTAAAAACAGACAGTGAATTCAACCTGAGAGAAAGAATAGTTGCCGGCAAAACCAGACGGGTTGGCAGCAGAATACAGATGAGGGCACCTCCGTCCCTCCCAGATGGGGGCACCTCTGTCCCCCCCAGAGTCTCCCAAAGCGTCCCTTGAGGAGACGTGGTCTGTGGCTTCAGGGACACGTCTATCCACTACCGCCAGGGAGAACTTACGCTCTCCGCTGACAACCACACTCTGCCAACCCAAAACCAGAATACCAGAAGACAGATGAGGGCACCTCCGTCCCTCCCAGATGGGGGCACCTTCGTCCCCCCCAGATGGGGGCACCTCCGTCCCCCCCAGAAGCTCTGAGAGCTTTCGCTCTTCTCTGAGCCAAAAACCAGAAGCCAGAAACCAGAAGCCAGACAATCACAAAGGAAAAACAAGGAGGAGAAGAAGAAGGAGATAAGGCGCCATACTTACCCCCCTAAAGGAGTCTTGTTAAGGTCTCCCTGTCCGGCGATGCGCAGTTCCCGGCCAACGCACCAAATGTAAGGGTACGGCGAAACGTCGGAGTAGAGACCACAAGAGACTCTCTTATGCAACAGCAGAAGGGTGGGTTTATTTGGAGACCAGCATGCTGGGGCTCCCTCTATAGCAAAGAGAGATAGAGCCCTGAGAACCGCTTGAGCAGAGCTTATATACTTTTCTTGGAGAGGGCAGGGAGGGAAGTTCATTGATGGGTCAGGGTGAGTGGGCAGTTTGCCTGCAACCGAGTGAGGGAGTGCATCCTGCAGTTTGGCAGTTGGGGACAGCACATCCTGGGAACAAGATTAGCAAAGAGTTCACAGTTGGGGACAACACATCCTAAGAACAAGATTTCAACAGTGTTTTGTTAAGCATATAGAAAAACAGAGTGACAAGTACCTATTTTATTAACCTTTCTGCATTAGTGCCTGGTATTGATAGCTCCTGCTTTTGCTCTTATACTTCAGAATTCTTGGCTAATTGCATATCAATTTAACCTTCCAGGAGAATTTTCAAACTGTTTGCTTTGGTCCCTTCTTCAATTACATGGAAATCATCCTAGATGAACCTGAGGGAAGCAATGCTCTTTATCATGAGGAGTCCTATCTATTCCCAGTGTGTATAATTCAGTCTGTTATGTGCTCATCTACATTTTTATTTTTTTAGATTCTGAAGATGTACTTTGTAAGTATGAGTATGTGTGAAATGCAACATTTAAATGACATCTAAATAAAACTGACACAGTGTTTCATAGTATTTGTCAAACTGTATGCCAAATGGCAAACAAAATGTGGCTGATTGGCAGAAATGGTTATTTTCTATAGTTTATTATTTATCTATTTCCAAATAAGCATCCTCTTTCACCAGGCCCCAGGTCTTCGCTCTGGAAGAGCATGCTGTGTCCCCATATGAACAGGTGCTGTAGTTTCGATGTCTGTTTCTGGGAGCCTTGGATGCTCCCTAGCAAAACAGCTTCCACAAATGAATAGTGAGGGCGGCTCAGACTCTATCTTCCCTTGATGATAACCCCACATGTTTTTCAACACTGTCTCAATTTGTGCATACAATGTGAGTTTGTTGTACAGTCCCTCCTTTCTAAAGACGTTGATTTCTTTGTGAGGATGGAACATTTAGATATCTGCTATTTGAAGGGGCTGTTCATGGCTCTTGCCTGCATTTCTCTCACAGTCTGTTCTCCTTTCTTACAAGTGTTTGGTTAAAGGTGAGGCAATTGATTTCTTATCTGTCACTTCTCCTTGTACTCTTTTATGGAGTCATTGGATGAATAGAATTTTTGTTTTTATATATACAATTATTTATAGATTTAAAATATTATTTTCTGTAACTTGGGGGGAAAAACTTTTTTCTTGTTGTTCTTTCTCCTTTTGTAAAACTGGGGGTTGGAACCAGGGTGCCCTAATACTGAACTATATCTTCAGCCGTTTTTACATTTTTACTTAAATTTTAATTTTTTAAATTTAATTTTTAAAAATTACTACTGCCTATTTTTTTTTTAATTTAGGCAGGGTTTCACTCCGTTGCTGGGGTTAGCTTAACAATTGTGATCCCCCTGCATCAGCCTCCAGATCACTGGATATATCAGGTGTGTAGCACCACACGCATCCTGTCTCACAATTTCTTTCTTCCTTTCTTTTTTCAGATGTTTTTTAGGTCATCATTTATTTATTTATTTATTCATTTATTTATTTTTATATATTTTTAAAGTTTTTATTTTTTAAAATACATGACAACAGTGGAATGCATTATAATCCTTATTACACACACAGCATGATTTTTCATATCTCTGTGTATAAAGTATGGTCACATCAATTTATGTCATTATACATGTAAGTTTTTTGCATTACAATTCTTAACACACATATCACAATTTTTTATTTGTATTTGTATATGATTCAAGTCTTCATACATGCAGTTTGTATAATGATAACTATCACATTCCACCATCTTTGCTAATCCCCTGCCTCCTCCATTTCCCTCCCACCCCTCTGCTCTATCTAGAATTTATCTATTCCTCTCATGCTCCCCCTTTGTACCTACTGATTCAGCCTCCTTATATCAGAGAACACATTGGACATTTTTTTCTGGGAGGGGGGATTGGCTAACTCCACTTAGCATTATCTTCTCCATTACCATCCATTTATGTGCAAATGCCATGATTTTGTTCTATTTTAATGCTGAGTAATATTCCATTGTGTATATATGCCTCATTTTTTTTTAATCCATGCATCCACTGAAGGGCATCTAGGTTGACTCCACAGTTTAGCTATTGTGAATTGTGCTGCTATAAACATTGATGTGACTGTGTCCCTGTAGTATGCTGTGTTTAGATCTTTTGGGTACAGTCCAAGAAGAGGAATAGCAGGGTCAAATGGTGGTTCCATTCCCAGCTTTCCAAGGAATCTCCATCCTGCTTTCCATATTGGCTGCACCAATTTGCAGTCCCACCAGCAGTGTATGAGTGTGCCTTTTTCCCCACATCCTCACCAACCATTATTGTTGTTTGTCTTCATAATAGCTGCCATTTTTACTGGAGTGAGATGGTATCTTAGAGTAGTTTTGATTTGTATTTCTGATTGATAGAGATAAACGGTTTTTCATGTTTGTTGATTGATTGTGTATCCTCTTCAGAAAAGTGTCTGTTCAGGTCTTTGACCCATTTGTTGATTGGTTTATTTATTTGTGTGCGTGTGTTTGTGTGTGCATGCTTGTGTGCTTTTTAATTTTTTTTAATGTGTCTTCTATTTCATTGCTTGATAAATGATCTGGTTACCTTGTGTATATCATCCTGAATCAGTTTGAGTAAATCACATGATTCTAAAAATTTTTTGATATCTTTGATATTTTCTGTTTTATTGGAGTACAAATTTTCTAACTAATTTCTAATTATCTTCTGTATTTCTGTAGTGTTTATGGTGATATTTCCTTTTTCTTTAGTAATTTGAGTTTTTTTTCTCTTATACAGTAGCATGGATAAGGGTTTATATATCTAATATACTTCTTCAAAGAACCTACTTTTCATTTTGTCAATTGTTAAATTGCTTCTTTGTTTTAATTTCATTGATTTCAGCTCTGATTTTAATTATTTTTATGTACTTCACTGTTTTTGGTGTTGATTTATTTTTTTTTTCTAGGACTTTGAGGTGTAATTTAGGTCATTTGTTTGTTTACTTTTTCTTCTTTTAAGGAATGTACTCCATGCAATGAACTTTCCTGTTAGTACTGTCCTCAGAGTGTCACAGAGATTTTGATACGTTGTATCTGTGTTCTCATTTACCTCTAAGAATTTTTTAATCTCCGATTTGGTGTCTTCTGAAACCCATTGTTCATTCAGTAGCATATTTTTTAGTCTCCATGTATTGGAGTAGCTTCTATTTTTATCATTTATTTTCTCTTTTTTAAAAGAGAGAGTGAGAGAGAGTGAGACAGAGTGAGAGAGAGAGAGAATTTTAATATTTATTTTTTAGTATTTGGTGGATACAACATCTTTGTATGTGGTGCTGAGTATTGAACCCGGGCCGCACGCATGCCAGGCGAGCACACTACTGCTTGAGCCACATCCCCAGCCCTATCATTTATTTTCTAATTTCATTCTATTATGATCTGACAAAATGCATGGTAGTATCTCTACCTTTTTGGTATTTGCTAAGAGTTGCCCTGTGATATAGTATATGGTCTATTTTAGAGAAGGATTCATGTGCTGCTGAGAAGAAAGTGTATTCACTTGTTGAAGGATAAAGTATTCTATGTATGTCAGTTAAATCTAAGTTATTAATTTTATTATTGAGTTCTATAATTTCTGTTTGGCTTTTATTTGGAAAATCTATCCAGGGGTAAAAGAGGTGTGTTAAAGTCACCCAGAATTATTGTCTTCTGGTCTACTTGGCACTTGAACTTGAGAAGAGTTTATTTGAACATAGATGCTCCATTTTTCAGAGCATAAATATTTCTAATTATTCTGTCTTGTTGGTATATGGTTCCCTTAAGCAGTATGTAATGTCCTTCTTCATCTCGTTTGATTAACTTTCACTTGAAGTCTGCATTATTTGACATAAGGATGGAAACCCCTGCTTGCTTCCACAGTCCATGTGAATGGTATGTTTTTTAATATTTATTTTTTGTAGATGGACACAATACCTTTATTTTATTTATTTTTATGTGGTGCTGAGGATCGAACCCAGGGCCTCACACATGCTAGGCGAGTGTTCTACCCCTGAGCCCCAGCCCCAGCCCGAGTGATATTTTTTTTCCAACTTTTCACCTTCAGTCTCTGTATGTGTCTTTTCCGTTGAGATGAGTTTCTTTGAGGCAGCATATGTTGGGTCTTTTCTAAAACAATCCAATCTTCAATCTGTCTTTTGATTGCTGAGTTTTGAAAATCAACTTTCAGGGTTATTATTGAGACATGATTTGTATTCCCAGTTATTTTGATTTGGTTTCTCTTTGATAGGTTTTTCCTTTAGAGTGATACCTCCCTTTTCTAATTTTTATTGTTCATTTTCTCCTTATGGAATATTTTACCAAGGATGTTCTGTAGTGCAGGATTTCTAGTTGTATATTCTTTTAACTTTTGTGTATCATGGAAGGTGTTTATTTTGTCATAAAAATAACATATCCAAATTGAAATCTGATTTCTAATCCAAATTTAACTTTGCTGGGCATGATTCTTGGTTGGCATCCGTTACTTTTTGAGCTTGGTATATGTTGTTGCAGAATCTTGTAGCTTTCAGGGTCTCAGCTGAGAAATCAGAGATCCTAATTTGTTTTCCCCATATGTAATCTGATTCCTTTCTCTTGTGCTTTTAAAATTCTCTCTTATCCTGTATGCTAGGCATTTTCATCATAAAGTGCCTTAGTGTGTATCTGTTGTGACTTTTGTACATTTGTTATCTTGAAAGTTTTTTGTATTTGATTTTCCAATCCACTCTTCATGTTTGGATTTTTTAATGATATTATTTCATGGATTAGATTGTCCATTTCTTTAGTTTTGACCTTTATGCCTTCCTCAAGCCCAATAATTGTTAAATTTGTTTTTTCCTGTTATCCCATAATTCTTGAATGTTCTCCTCATTTTTTTTACCATCTTCACTGTGTGGTCAAACTAGTTTTTTCAAGTTTATGTATTTTGTCTTTATTGTCTCAGGTTCTGTTTTCCAAGTGATCTATTCTGTTGAAGATGCTTTCTATTGAGTTTTTTAATTTGGGTTTTTGTTTCCTTCATTTCAAGATTTCTATTTGCTTTTTTAAGTTTGAGAATCTCTATCTACCCATGATTTTAAAAATTTATTTGATAGTCTCCTTTCCTGTCACTCTCACCCAATCTCTTTATACTCCACTAATCTTCTCTATATCTTTATGATATCCAATTCTCCTTTCCATTTGTTTTGCAGTAGCTGCTACGTGTGAAAGAAAACATTTGACCCTTGATCAGTCTGATTTATTTCACTTAGCATGATGTTTTTAATTTCTGTCCATTTAAATTGTGACATTTCTCAATAAATTTTATTTATAGTTGACTAAAAAACTCCATTGTGTGTATCATATTTTATTAGTTAATTCATTTATTGGAAACTACTTCCATAATGGAAACTGCTTCCATAATTTGGCTATGGTGAATTGGGATGATAGGAACCAAAATGTGGCTCTATCAAAATATAGTATTAATTACAATTACAGATAGCCAATATTCATGGCTACTCGGACATGCTTTTCTGATACAAATATAAGTCAGGCATAAGAAAACAATTCACATGGGCCATTGCATATTCAAATACATGTTTCTTATTATGGAAATAGTGTTATTTATTGGGCAAATATCACTTGCATTATTGTTTGTCTTTTTAAATCTTATTTTTACAAAGTTTATTATTATTTTTGCTATGGTTTGAATTTTTTCTTGTGCCTCTTACAAAAACTTTTTTCTTCTTCTGGCAAAATATAAGTAAAATATAATTTATCATTTTTAAGGTTACAATCCAGTAGCTTTTACAGTAGTGACAATGTGGTAAAACTATCACCAGTGTTTAGTTTCTCATATTTTTATACATAAAAAAACAGTTCCTTCTAACACCCATTGACATTCTCCAAAATAATTATAGAATTTTTAATTTTTGCATCCCTTGTCACTTTTAATCTGTTTTCTCATTTTTACATTTTGTATAAATTTTAATACTGTTTTGTTCACTAGACAACAACCTTTACAACGATAAAAGGCATAACAATTTGTTCCTTGTGGCTTTGACTTTGAAGAATGTACTGATACATGGGCTCATCCAGGGCAGTGCTATCAGTCTAGATCCTCTAAAGAGGCAGTTTGTACATTTCAGATAGAGTTCTCGGAACCATGGTAATTGAACAGGAGGAATAAATTGGGGACTTTATGAACTCCAAAGGAAATAAACCTGGCCATTAGGTAGAAACATAAGAAAAGCATAATTTTGGTTTAAATTTTCATTTTTTACTTATGACCTTAAGGTACAGTAGGGCCATGATTGATTGTTTTAACTTAATGATATTAGAAATTAAGGGGGGTGGTAAAAATATTTCAAGTAGAACTTACCAGACATTGAAGTTTCTTCTACATATAGGAGACACAGAAACCCACTGGATTCTGTGGTTTTCAAAGAAAATGACTTTAGAGTAGATTTATGAAATATCTGTCAAATGCCACTATGTTATCATGGCCTTAGTGGAAACTATTGCATTTGTTTTTGTGCTGCTGGTAATCAAACCCAAGGTCTTGCACATGTTGAACAAATTCTGCACCACTTAACTACAACCATAACTCCATAAAATATTATTGTGTGAATGTCTCTGTAAGTGAAAGCCTAAAGGTTATTCTGTATTTATGAATAAATTATGTACAATTAGTTATTAATCAATGAATTATAATAAATGTTTTTAAGATATATGCTAAAACTATGTAATTCTGCAGTATTTTATAGATTTATAATTATAAATCTATGAATGTATGTATGTACATATACAAATATCTATAGAAAAACAGATGAAGATAGATGCACAAATGTTATCTCCATGTATCTGTATATATTTATTATAGTTTCTAATTATATTATTCTTACTATTGCTCTTATTGAGTTTCTAATACCATTATATGTGATAGTGCCCGTTTTTAAACTGGTTGTTTTCTTGCTCAGTGTTTTAATGTTTAGTTATCAATGGACCTTTATTTATTATTAATTTATATGTGGTGCTAAAGATTAAACCCAGTGCCTCATGCATGGTAGAAAAGCGCTCTACCATTGATCCAAACCTCCAGCAGTTTTTTTCTGAGTTTTAAGAGTTCATTGTACATTTTTTAATTGCAGACCTTTATCATATATATATTTGGCAACTAATTAATCCAGTTTCTTCTCATTCAGTTAATAGCATACTTCTAAATACAGAATAGTTTTCAACAGAATAAAAGTTCATTAAGTTTCTCATTTATACATCCTGCTTCTGGCTTTGAACCTTCATGTCAAGAATGAAGCCACATAAAATTTCTGCTATGTTGTCTGTCACAAATTTAACATTTTCTTTCAGATTAATTATTTCATTTTTTAAAAGTTGTAAGTTCTGTGTCAAATTCATTTTTTTTTGCATACAGATGCCAAGATGTTCATAATTCATTAAAAAGATTATATCATCTCCAGGGAAGTCTTGCCATCTCTTGTGTGTTTTTTTGAGTTTATTTCTAGTTTTTTCAGTTCTATTCCACTAATCTGTTTGTATACTCCTTGCCACATATCTCACCTTTTGGGTTACTGTAAGTTCATAGTTAATCTTGGTGTCAGATATTTCAGTCCTGTAAACTTATTCTACAGAATTGTTGACAATTCTCTATGCCTGCCTTCTCCATATATCTTTTAGAAGCCAATTTTTCTATATTTGTGCAACAGGTTGTTAGGATTTTATCATGGTTGTGTTTAATTCATTTTTTAGAGTTGTAGATAACTAATATATTAATATTGAATGCTCATTTCTATTGAATGCTCCTTTCTATGTTTGGTAGTTTTAGGTCCCCCAATTTACAGGAAGTTGATCAGCAGTGTACATGACACTCTGGATTTATAAGTGGCATCAGAATTAGGTGAAGGACTGAAAGTTTGAGACCTGAAATAGTGACACTTATGCTAACCAGTGTCAAAAATGTTCTTTTTAAAACTACTTTTTAGTTGTTGATGTTCCTTTATTTTTTATTTACATGTGGTGCTGAGGATCAGACCTCATGCCTACCACATGTTAGGCAAGTGCTCTGCCACTGAGCTGCAACCCCAATTTTATTTTCTGCAAATTCACAATGTTCTTTTAGAAAAACATTTTGTAAAGGACATTGTAGGTGAGGACCTTAAACTAACTCTAGGTATGTGTCTGTTAACTGGTGAGATCTGTGACTCTGAAAGACTAAGCATTTCCTTTCTTTGCCAAAGGGATCTGAGGTGTGTGGACTTTATAGAATCATTTTCTTAGCTGCCCAGAATTACCTCATTCACTGCTTAGGAATGAACCTAGAAGGCTACAGTGTTACAGTGAGGGTGCTCCAGAGTTTGGAAAATATATTTACTCTAACATGTCAGGATTTTTATTTTTTGTGTCTTGTGAACAGTGATTATACTCATCTACTCACCTCATTTTTCTTGTTGTTGTTCCTTGGATAAAATCTTGATACCATACAATTTCAATTGGCTCAAGTATTTAAATATTTTGCTATTGAAGATTTTTAATTGATTATTTATGTAGATGGGGTGATTATGCTCTGATGTCAAGGTAATTCTTCCAATAAAGTAACTATGTTTAAGTAATTAAGATTCATCGACACATGGAGTTCCCACGTGGAAAAACTCTGGACAATTCTGGTGTGTCATAGTGATCTCATCTTTCTTTGGCACACAGAGATGACAACCGTCCTGTGCCTCATTTATGACAATAATTTTATTATGTATTTCTCAAAGCCATCATTTTCCTTGTTTATATTTCCTTGGTTGTATGAGTTTTAAGTAACTATTGTTACCATTATTTTTTCAATATAATTATATTAAAAATCCTTTTTTCTTTTATTAACCATTTATTTGTCTCAGTCTTTTGAACACATATGTGCTGCTGTCTGGGCCTCTATTGTACCAAATTTATTTACTCATTGAAGTGCTTATAGAACTTAAAATTTTTCAACTTTGTCTTTTTATGAGTTGGAAGTGTCATTTTACATGTCTCCAAATGTTAATATATTCTACAAATATTTTACACATTAGAAATTTGTCATGGATGATACTTGAAACTAATTGTATTGGAGAGCTCAATCTATCTCATGGATACAAAAGAGAGAATAACTACTGTACTGTTTTGAAAAACTTTTTTACCACTCTTTTTGTCTCCCTTTGGCAGTATCACCTTATGAGAATATTTTGACAAGTCTGATTTGCATCTGGAATGTCTGCCAAATTTCACATTCACTGATGGCAGAAAAGTTAGGAGTTGGGCTTTTATTCAGTGCTTGGGATTTGGTATATATCCTTTACTTCACTTTGATATGGAATATATATACAGTTTTTGGACTTTTGTATTTTATTCTGAATTAGAAAATGGAAAGTATCTTATTCCATAATTAAAGTCACTCTCCTACATGACAGTCAGTTCTACTAACTCTAAATTCAAATTAAAAACTGAATAATGGTTTGGTCAATGTGCTTTGATTTATCAATTATTATTTCAGGAGCCATTGACATTTGGGGATGTGGCCATTGATTTCTCTGAGGAGGAATGGGAATACCTGGATCCTGCTCAGCAGAATTTATATAGAGAAGTGATGTTGGAGAACTACAGCAACCTGCTCTTGTGAGTGAGCATAACTTTACTTCAGGATTCCTATGTATCATTTTTAATTTACTTTCCTTGAAGTATATCGTTTGGAAACTTCTCTACAAGAATGAGTTTCAGATTCATGCTTTCAATAAAAAAGACAGGGTAGTTCTTGGTGCTGACAAGAAAATGTTAATGATCTTTCTTTTCATCCTTAATGATTTTTTTTGTTGGCATGATATATTTCCTTCACTCGACATGTTGTTTCTTTAGAGGAATGCAGTGATGTCAAATATTGTGGCCCACATATAGCAGAGAACATAGTTGAGGTAGAGGAGAAAACCTAAATTTAAAAAGGTTGATTGAGACGTTATCCAGCAGAAAAGAATTTTGAGAAGCTTTGATTTCTTTCTCTTGTCATCATAGAAGAACCTATCCTGTGTTTTGTGCTTTGAAATTGTCTAGTTTCCTGTTTTTCCTCCACTAATGTCTACGTACATTCAAATCAAAAACAAAACACTCCCCTTGCATTGTGTCAATTGTATCTGACAGCTTGACCATAATTTTTTAAAAATATTTTTTAGTTGCTAATGAATTTCCCATTTATTTATATGTGGTCCTGAGGATTGAACCCAGGGCCTCATACATGCTAGGCAAGACCTCTACCACTAGTCTATAACTCCAGCCCCACTTCCATTATTTGCAAAAAATTTTTGCAAATTTCTGGTGATCTCTTGGTCAACCGATTGCAATACATTACTATCACAAGTCAATTTCTCTAATCTTGTTTGTACATATTTTTTTACTAAAATTTCCTTATTAGAGTTTTTCCTGAATATGTGTAATCAATTTTCTGTGAAATTATCTGCCATGGAAGGAATGTCAAGATGCACCAAGACTGCTCTTTTGAGAGATGGTGTAAGTTGTAGTTGAATAAGAGGAAGTTTAAAATAGTACGTTTAAAATAGTACATCTGTGTATATTTACAATTTGGTTTTTTTTTTATTTTATTTTTTCATTGTGTACGGTAGGTTCCATGTTACAGACTGGGTTTCCTCATATCAGTTAATTATTTCACAAATAAAGATATGCATGACTCTTGTTTGTATTGCCAGTAATGTTATATGTGCTTTTGCTTGTATAAATATTAAGCCTCTTTTGTCTATGACTTTTGTATTTTATCTTGATTGGCCATTCATTCTGTCCATGTAAATAGAAATTGAAATTTTCTATCTGTAAATGTAATGGGGATTGATGGCAGTGATACTCTAATGCTGAACTACACCCCAAGCTCCTTTTCACTCATAGTTGGAGAGAGGTTCTTACTAAGTGATTGAGGATGTCTTGAATTTGCAATTCTCCTAATTAAGACTTCCTAGTAGCTGAGATTACATGCATGCCCATCATTTGTATACTGATGAGTTTGTTATTATTTATAAAATAAAGACCACATTATTTTAAATGTAGCTTTGAAAAATGTTGCAGTTATCTTTTATGTGTTGTTTTTAATTTTAATTATAATCAAAACGACAAAATAAAACTTACTGTCTCCAAATTTTTAAACATATAGTTCAGTAACATTAATTCAAATTGTTATGCAATGTATCTCTAAAGTTTACATCTCAAAAAAAATCAATTCCTATGATGCAAGGGCTCATTTGTGTCTCCCTATTACAACCATTCTATTTTGTTCAGAAAGCATCTGTTTTAGTTTAGAGATTTCATATTCATAGAAGTCTGCAGTATTATTTCTGTGACATATTTTAGCTAACCTAGTATACATACATTTTGTAAAATATATAATTAGAATAAATTCTTTTACTTCAAAGCTCTATAGTTTTATATTCCAAAATGGCTCATCTGTTTATCTCAAGGGATATTTGGTTTGCATCCCCTATGATGGCTCTGTTGAGTAACATTGTCAGTTTATTTCAAGGGATATTTGGTTTGCATCCCCCATAATGGCTCTGTGAGTAACAATGTAACAACACTGATGTGCAATGTTTTTAATTTGCTATTGATGTGAGGGCTTATTACCACACTCACTCAGAACTCCATCTACTTTATTCCATGTCTGTATTTACAATTAAATGCTGTAACTTTTAGTACATTTTTTAGCAGGGAAATATTCTTCTAATGTTATTTGTATTATAAGGGATATTCACACAATTCTAAGAATTTTTTTTTTTGCAGAGAAATCTAACAACTGGACTTTGAATATTACTTGGAGACTCTAGTTAAAATTAAAAGATGTTTATGCTACTTAACCTTATGTTTCAATTCTTGAACAACAGCATACCCAAGAGTGTTCAATCTCCTGACACATATTTAGAGAATTTTGAACATCCCTACCACTTTTACTTCAAATATTTATTCTATGTTGGTTACAAAATAACTAGCACTTAAATATTTATTAACCTTTGTTTTAATACATAAAATTGGGCTATCCAACATAATATCCCAATTGTGATTAAGTACAGGAATTCTATAAGTCTACAATAGTTTCAAAATATTTTCAAAGTCTTATGTTTTGCAATTACCATTTTGCTTCACTGTATTTCTCTTTTTCAGTAAGTGGGGATTGATGTATCCTAGTATAACAGTGATTCTTTGTTTTCATTGAACTCTCTCAATGTTTTCTTTGTGTGTTTGGGAAATAGGATGTACGTTGCTAATGTATTTACTCTTAATTCAGAACCTAGGGAAAGGTTCTTTTTGTCTATTTTTGCCTCTTTTCAAAGAATTTTTTTAATTTAAAATGTCTTTTATGTCCTGTAACTGTCTTCAACTATGTTTTGTGTACTATAATTTAGACAGCTCAGGTTTTGATCAGTCACTTTTGTATGTACCATTCTTATATTCTTTTGCTTTCAGTATTTGTGTGTTCTTCGATTTAGAGTATCTTATGGCCTACCTACAGTTGTAATTTTTAGCATTAATTCAGATAGCCAAGGTTTGTTTTGATCAGAATTTTGTAATTGAATTTGCCAACAAAAAAATCTAAAAACGAAGAATCTCCCTACTCATACTTTGTATGAGTATCAACTTGACTTCACTTTATTAAAAATTCAATATATTTGTGTCTTTTATAACTATATTATTGTTACTGGTATATATGCTTATTAACAGTTTTATTTTGATGCTTTTGTCTTTCAAATACTATTGCAAAATTACATGTTTTGTGATCCATCATTACAATAAAATAGAATTGTTTGTGCCAAGAAATTTTTAGAATTTCATATAACTTGTGTTGCTGTGCACACTTACATTTCACTAAGAAGGATTATCTTTAGTACTTTTTAGAGAACAGATCTAGTGTTGATGAATAGTGTGTTCATTTCTATCTTTAAAGTCTGTATTTTCTTCTCTTTTGAAAGATAGTAGCTGTGAATATAATGTCTTGGTTGATAATTTTATTCTTTCATCCCTTGAAAATGACCCCAAATTCCTTTCTGTGTTGTAAAGTTTTGACTAAGGATTTCACAATTATAGAGTTACACATTTCTAGGTAACCCATCTTTTTTCTCTTGGATACTCTGAATATTCTCTGTAAGTTCTAAAACTTGGATTAAAACCTGCTTTGAGTCTTTACAAGTTGGAGATAATTAAGCTGCTTAGATTTTTTATTTTTTTATTCTCTCAGATACATTTAATAGCACTGGAGAGAGAACTACCACTTTGCATATTTTACTTTGGCTGGCCTTGAAATTTTGAACCTTCTGGCTCAACCTCCAATGTTGCTGTGTACAACCCCTGACTCAGACATTTTCTAAATAAAGTATTTAAACACATTTTCTGCTTATGAATATTAACAATTATTGACTACATTTTATTCTATTTTTTTTGTGTTGGTTTAGTTAATTAAACTTCTATTAAATGATAATTTACTATTCCTTTTGAGTAATTCATAACTTACTTTTCTTATGGTAGATTTAGCCCTGTTTTTTTTCTGTTGATAAGCAGGAACCCCTTTTTGAACAGTCCCCAAATATTCGAATGTTTCATATTTCTTTAATAAAACAGAAGGAAGTCGGTAGATTTTTAAAATATATTGTGGAGGAGGAAAGGCTTTGTTTAACACAATGTATTTTTCTTTACTATATTACTTTCCATAGGAATGTACTCATCTTGGATACTGTGAACACTGAGATGATTTAGAAAGTTCTCAAAGTAATTTTCTGTGTACATTTTTATTTGATTTATATATTTCTGCAGTAACGATGGACTTGGATTTAATAACCTGCTCCCCTGCTGATGTTTCTTTATTGCTGTAATTTCCTATGTTTACAAAATATACTCAGCTCAGTACAGTAAGTAAACATGATTGTTATTTTTATTTCAGCCATGACTTCTCATCATCCTCGATAATTTTTACCAGAGCAGGGAATAAAAAAAGAGAGAGGGAAGATCTGGAAAGTCTGACCTTGACTATTTACAACTAAAAAAACAATGGGAAAATATAGGTGAAAGTAAAGTTCAAAATCATATTATAATGGTCAAAACCAATTAGTAGTCCCTATTTATGATAAAAGTTTTATGGCCAAAAGATACCAGGAAAAATTAATATCTAAAAAGAATTCAATTTATTCCTCTTACTTTTGAGGAGCTTTATATTTCTTTAAGATTATATCCACAGAAATTTTGAAAGTGAAAGATAATGTGGAAAACTTGAAATCTTGTCCATGCATCAGTTTTTAACTTGGCCAATTATAAATGTAGTACTGAGTTAAACTTCCAGTCAAACATTTGCACAGAGAAGATATTTCTAAAAGTGATACTATGAGAGTTTCTTTACAAAATATCTATTTTTTGTAATTTAAAAAAGTGTGGAAAATTCTTAAAAAATTCTTCAACTCTTACTCAACACCAAAAAATTTAGTCTGCAGAGAAGACCTACCAATGTGAAGAATGCAACACACTCAAAAACTTTACAAAAACATGTTGACAAATATAAAAAAAATTGTAGTAAGTTTTTTACCTATAGCCATCCCTTGAAGTACTAGGAATCTAGGAGGAAAAAATCATTCAAATGTAGAAAATGGGTAATAGCTTTTGACATTTTGAAAATTTTCTTAACATCTTGAGCTGATATTATAGAAATAAGGAAATACAAATATAGAATAGTGCATCCCTAAAAGGATATAATTTTACTGTAAAGCAACAATTTCTGAATATTCTCAATTTTCACAACTGAAGAAAACATAATTCTCATAGTTGATTATTACAGATGTCTCCTAAGATTAATATGAAATTTTAAATTTTTAGCTTTTATTTTTGTACTTAAACTTAGGGGCAGTTAATCAGTAAACCACATCCCCAGATTTGTTTATCATTTTTATTTACAGATAGGGTTTTCTAAGTTGCTTAGGGCCTCACAAAGTTATGGACCCTGGCTTTGAACTTGCAAAGCTTCTCACATCCCTAGGGTCACAGGCATGGACCAACATGCCTGTTTTACAGAGCATTTTTACTTATATTTTATAACGGGTGCAATTTGTTACTACATAAAGTATGAATTTCTTAATATTAACCTTGTCATGCATTCAATGATGTTATTAGGTCACACATCTCTCACTATTCACTTTGCTAATGTATTGATGCAATAGAAATACATTCTATTGTGTAAATAATGCCATAACCTCTACATTAATTATTTCATATGTTTAATCAAGTTTTATTTGGGGAATATTATTTATGTAAATTATATACTATTTTTTGTAATTAGGGAAAAATTAAGACAGTTATAGGAAGGACCTAGGAATACTAAAATAATGCCCAGATATCCCGAGTTTGAATTACAACTTTAACATTTCACCTTGTATAGTTGCAGTATTCCCTAAGGGATCTACAACCCTGGAGAGTTATACAAGCTCCCAATCAGGGAGAGAAGAAAGACCCAAGAGACTAGGAGCCAACATGCATATTCAGGTATAAAAGGAGGGTTGCTGAAGGGGGAAATAGTCTCAGTGTTTCCTGGAGAAACCACGTGGTACACAGGCCCATCCTGACTCTTGAACTGAAGAAACCATGCAGTTACTCATGAATTGCATGACATTCACCACTGTGGAGACTAGACTGACCTCAATTATAGGAAGAACATCCCAATATAGGACCACCTCTTTAGTCTTGGATACCCAGTAGAAAAGTGTAACCAGATACATGTAAAATGATGAGTGTAAAAAGAAAAAGACATACTATAGGAGCATTCATGCCCCAACATTTTTTATTTCATTATATATTTTGATTTTGTAGACCTTTTTGTTCTACTTAATAACTTACAATATAAGGTTTGTTATACTTATTGGATTATATAATAGACAGCATGTGTCATGTTCTCCCAGATACTATAAGATACTATAAACTAGCCCTGTCCCTCTTCAGACCTTATAGCTCCAGGAGTCCATGACACCACAGAGAGAGAAACACAATTTTGATTGAAATAAAACTCTAGTCTCAAATCTACAAGTCCTGTTCAAAAAGTAAAAAACAAACAAACAAAAAAAAAACAAAAAAAACCAATATTCTCTTCATATGTGAGCCCTTTTGGTAATCAGAACACCACCTACAAATATTTCATTTAACTTTATATGGGAAAATAAATATTGAAATATAATGATAAGTTTTAGGAGAATAATATTCACACTATTTTTTATTCCAAAGGATAAATCTCTAGGCTTCATGCGTATCTCCACTCCATGTTATTTTACACAAAAAAATAGCTTCATTTCACATATGAGATTTTTTACTATTTATAAGGCCCCGGGGGAAGATTCAGTACTACAGATAAAAAAAAAAATACTAAAGACCTTCCCTTTGCATGTGCCTGCATGATGTCTGCATATCCTTGATGAAACATCTAAAGAATGCCGATTTCTCAATGAATTTGTCTCAATGGCTCACTCATGTGAACCCCAATTTATTTACTCATCTCTAGGCTATTACTCCCTCCTCTCAGATCTGACCTGTTCTTGGGAGAATGTAGTGTTCCTCATGGGACCACTAGGTCATGCAAGCTGTTAGAATGAATATTTCTTTGTTCTAACTTGATTCAGCTTCCACTTTAAATACAAGTTATAACAAGACTTCAGACTCTCACTTGTGGAGAGGATGCTCTGCCCAGGACTTCCCATTCAGGACCCCGAAAAGCTGTTTCAGACTCCCTAGTACATAAGTTCAGTGTTGGGGTTTTCCTAGTCTGGCAATACAGTTGCCTGTGTGTCTGTTACTTTGCTTTCTCTTTTGCTTTCATAGTATTACTCAAAAAAGCACTGTCTCGTGTGAAGAGAGTGTCTTCCTTATCTATTGGATCTGACCTTCCAAGTTGAGCAGCTGCGCACATGCTTAATGTTACAAACACATGCATGTTTTATTTCATTAGTAACTAGAGTATTCAACTACATGATTTTTTATTTCATGGGGGAGGAAATTGAGAATCCTTTCTCTGAGTGCACACAGCATTATTAACACTGCTATGTAACATTTCCTCTCTGCTCAACTTGTAAGTATTGTTGTTGCACTGCTTTTAAAACAAATAGAAGAGTTACAAATCTTAAATTTTGGGCTTATAGATAGTTGCACAGAATGACTTGGGCCCCTCTATTTATCACTCTTATTTTGTATGAGATAAAGGTATTCTTTTATAATTTTATTTAACCTTAATGACATTAGCATTTATTGAAGAGTTTTTAACTCACAAACCTTCTCTATATTAAAATTTTTCCTTAAAATTTTTAAAATTTCTTAGTCTTTTTTTATATAAATGACAGTAGAGCAAATTTTGACATATTATTCATACATGGAGTAATATTTTACTTAGCATTCCATTCCTGAGGTGTACATCGTGTGGACCTTCACTGGTGGTGTATTTATATATAAACATAGAAAATTTGTGTTTGATCCATTCTACTGTCATCTGTATTCCTATTTTCCTTTGTTTCCTTCATTTCAACTTTGTTTAATCCACTCAATTTCTATTCTCTCCCTCTCCCTTGTTGAGTGGTTTAGCATCCATATATATTATATATTATATGTAATGTCTGTTTCATTCTACTATCCTTCCTCTCCCCATATCCCCTCCCTGCACTTCTCTCTAATTAATCTAAGAAACTATTTTTCTCCACCCCCCATTGTGAATTAAGATCCACTTATCAGAGAAAATATTTGTCCTTTGTGTTGTGTGTGTGTGTGTGTGTTGGCTTATTTCACTTAGAATGATATTCTCCAACTCCATCCATTTACCACCAAATGCCATAGTTTCATTCATCTTTGAAGCTAAGTAATATTCCATTATTTGGGGGAATACATATAATCACATTTTATTTATCCATTCATCTGTTTAAGGACACCAAGGTTGGTTCTATGGTTTAGCTGTTGTGAATTGTGGTGCTGTAAACATTGGTGTGGCTGCATCCCTGTAGTATGCTGTTTTTAAGTCCTTTGGGTATAGTCTGAGGAGAGAGATAGTTGGGTCAAATGATGGTTTCATTCTGGTTTTGCAAGGAGTCTCCATACTGCTTTCCACAGTGGTTGCACAAATTTGCAGTAAGTCCCATGAGAAATGTGTGAGTGTTCCTTTTTCCCCCACATCCTCACCAACATTTATTATTGCCTGTATTATTGATGATTGACATTCTGCCTAAAGTGAGATAAAATCTTAAGTTTTGATTTACATCTTCTTAATTTCTAAATGTTAAATGGTTTTTTCATCTATTTGGTAATGGGTTATATTTCTTCTGTGAAGTATCTGTTCACTTACTTAGTCCATTTGTTAATTGGGTTTTTTGTTAAGTTTTGCTTTCTTCATATATCCTAGAGATTAATGCTTTATCTGAGGTACATGTGGTAAAGGCTTTATACAAATCTGTAGGTTCTCTCTTCACATTATTTTTCCTTTTGCTGAGAAGCAGCCTTTTAGATTGATTCTATCCCATTTATTGATTCATGATTTTTACTTCTTGTGCTCTAGGGGTCTTGTTATGTAAATCAGATTCTGGACTATCAGTCACCTCAAATTTATAGATCTACATGTTCTAAAGAGTCATGAAATGATCTAGCTTCACATGCATGATTTTCTGATGACTGTTATTTTTCAATATGTTGCTGCAATTATTTAAAATATATATTTACTATTTCAGACACTTGAATTAAAGCAAATACATACCTCATCATTCCATGCCTTGTGTAGGAAATATTCCATCAGTAGATCAACATCAAATCTATATTATTTATAAAAGCCTAAATTCAAATGCATGCCCATCCATTCTAGAGCTTGGCCCATAATAGTTATTCTATACTACTTCTACATTTTAGAACCTCCATGAAAGTATGACCCAGACATTCTTTCTTTTGAGAGAGAGAGAGAGAGAGAGAGAGAGAGAGAGAGAGAGAGAGAGAGAAAGAGAATTTTTTAATATTTATATTTTAGTTTTAGGCAGACACAATATCTTTGTTTTGTATGTGGTGCTGAGGATTGAACCCGGGCCAAATGCATGTGAGGCCAGCATGCTACCACTTGAGCCACATCCCCAGCCCACAGACATTTTTTTTGGGGGGGGCGATGATGAAGATTGAACTCAGGGACACTCAACCTCTGAGCCACATCTCTAGCCATATTTTATGTAGAGACAGGAGCTCACTGAGATGCCTAGAAAATCTTTCAATGAGCCTGGCTCTGAGTGCTCTACTGCTGAGCTACAGCAACAGCCCCAGAGATTTTAATCTGTTATTGTTGTTGTTGTTGTTATTGTTGTTGTTGATGAAACTATGCTATAAACTTTGAAATACTTTGTTCACATTATATATAATTTTTTACTATATAGAAGTAAGTATTAATGTGCTAATACTGTTCTGTATGGAATCATCATGTCAGAGATATCAAACTATTCTACTTTATTAAATGTTCTTAGTAACAGGTAGTAAAAACACACTATTGGGTAAATAGTGGCATGACATCTCTATTAATTATTAATTATTCAATTCATTTAAAAATATTATTCCTATAAGTCATATTTTTGATAATTTTTTTCTGCTTATAGTTATTGGAGAAATAGAGACAAGTGTAGATAAGGTATGAGGATAAGAATGTAACCCCCAGATTTCTGTATCTTAAGTAACAAATTTTTAAATTTTATCCTGCAATTCTGGAGAGTCACACAACCTCCCAAACAAGGTAATTGTAAAGACCTCAAAGGCAGAGAGTAGCTGGTGCATATTCAGGAAAAAGGAGGGTCATTGGGCAGAAATACTCCCGATATTTTCAAGAGAAATGTGTTCAGTTACATGTTGATCTTTCCTGGCTCTTGATGCTTCATGTACAGAAACATCTGAAAGAGTCAGGCAATCCCTAAAAGTAACCCCTGAGGATCTTGAGTGACTTCAAAGAATGTAGGAAAATATTTTCACCCCAATATCGAATTCCTATTTATTCTTGAATCCCTAGCAGGGAAATATAACCAAAAATGTGTACAATAATGTGGATAAGAAAGAGACATAGCCATGGAGCACTTAAACCTCCCACACAATTTACTTAAGAGTCTCATGCTCTACCAAATGAGCTAGCTGAGCACCTCACAATTTACTTAATTAAATATCATTGTATTTTCCTACCTCTTTTATTGTACTTTATAATACATAATGGTAATTATACCTTGGGATGGCAAGGTAGACAGTATATAGCATAAACTCCTCAAATTTCTCTATGATAGACTGTTCACAAATATGAAAAACTAAACATGTCCCTTTTTTGGTCTTACAGGGACAGGACCACATGTCCTCACACTGAGAAAAACAGAATTCTTATTTAGATAAGCTGCTAACTATGTTCAAACTTGTTCAAAAGTTGAAGCACATGATTACCTTATATTTTTTCATGTGTTAGTGATTTGGCTCAAAAACAAATCAAACATTGATTTAAGTTGACTTGAATATGTAAATGTTGCCATCTAATGATCTATTTTAGGGATAAGAAAACCAAGGTAATGGTAATGATGTTTCCGTGATCCTTGAGTTTTGTTTTCAAATATGGAGTAATATGGCCATGCTGTTTTCTTCCAGGGGTCGTGCCCATACCTTTCCTCTTGTATTCATTCCATGTCATTTCACACAGGATAACTTAGTTCTCAGGAGTCACTTTAGTTTTTATTCGACAGAAAGTGTACATTGTAATTTGAGAGTCACTGGGAAGCTCCTGCATTTTAAAATTTTCAGTCTCAAAATAAGATGTGTTGTGGGGAGCCACACTGAAGGACCACGCCTTCCAGTCCTGAAGCAGGAGGCTCTAACCAGTCACTACATTTGTGGTGACTCATGGACCATTACCCCCATACCACAGGTCTAATTTTGGGATGAAACGATTTAAATATGGATTTCAGGTACTGCCGGGAATGATTGATTCAGATTTTCAAGATGAGTTTAAAATTTCTGTGCAATCAGAACATGGCATCTGGCTCTCTACAAGATTCTATCATGTTATTTGAGGGACTTAAGCAAGGGATTACTCCTAGGGAAATCGAGGGAGATTTACAGGAAGAGTACCTACATGTAACCCAATCTCTCCTACAGAGATTAAATAATTCACCCAGCCCAAATATTTGAAAGGTGCCCTGACCTTATCCCTAACCCAGAGAACAGTAAAATAATAATAATAATAATAATAATAATAATAATAATAATAATAATAATAATAATAATAATTGGCTCATAGAATAACAAATCTGGGTTTGTTGGTGACCCCTAACAGGGGAAAAGTAAAAATAGCCCACATGTTAGTTGAGGAACAACTTCTGGCTGCTCATTTAGAGCCTATGCTCAGCCCTTGGAACACACCCATCTACCTGGGTTTTTTCTCCTACAGCTATTCCTTTAGATTATTATTTGATAATAATAGCTCTGAAAGATTGCTTCTTCTCTATACCTTTGCACCCAGATGACTGTAAAGAGTTTGCCTTTAGTGTCTCAGCAATTAATTTTAAAGAACCAGTTAAAAGATATTGCGGGAAAGTGTTGCCTCAGGGAATGCATAACAGTCCTACCCTATGTCAAAATGTTGTGACACAGGCTATCATGCCTGTGAGAGAGAATTCCCTGATGTATATATTATTCATTCTATTAAAGACATACTTTTAGCTTATGATAACCCAGATGTACTCTTAAAACTTTTTGCCCAATTAGGGACGACACTCACAGCAATAGGTTTCTGCATTGAACCTCAAAAAGTGTTAAAGACATCTTTTTTTCAATATCTAGGTCATGCGATTAAAGGACATACAATCCATCCTAAAAACTTACAATGGTTTGATTCCTAGGTCCTTGATCCATTTTGAGTTAACTTTTTGCATAGTGAGAGAGAGGGATTCAATTTTATTTTGTTACATATGGATTTCTAGTTTTCCCAGCACCATTTGTTGAAGATGCTATCTTTTCTCTGGTGCATATTTTTGGCACCTTTGTTTAATATAAGGTAATTGTAATTATTTGATTAGTCAATGTGTCCTCTATTTTGGACCATTGTTCTATCAGCCTGTTTTGGTGCCACTACCATGCTGTTTTTATTACTATTGCTCTGAAGAATACTGTAAATTCTGGTATAGCTATACCTCCTGCTTCACTCTTTCTGCTTAGAATTTCTTCAGCCATTCTGGGTCTCTTATTTTTCCAGATGAATTTCATGATTTGCTTTTTCTATTTATATGAGGAATGACATTGGGATTTTGATCAAAATTGTATTAAATCTGTATAGTGCTTTTGGTAGTATAGTCTTTTTGATAATATTAATTTTGCTTATCCAAGAACAAGTTAAATCTTTCCATCTTCTAAGGTCTTTAATTTCTCTTTAGTGTTCCATAGTTTTCAATGTATAGATCTTTCACCTCTTTTGTTGATTCCCAAGTATCTTATTTTCTTTGAGGATATTGTTAATGGGGTAGTTTTCCTCATCTCCTTCTCAGAGGACTTTTCACAGATATACAGAAATGCCTTTAATTTATAGCTGTTGATTTTATATCCCACTACTTTGCTGAATTTTAGTTCTTGAAGTTTTCTAGTGGAATTTTTTGGGTCTTCTAGATACAGAATCATATCATCAGCCAATAGTGCTAGTTTAAATTCTTTTTTTCTATACTTATTACTTTAATTTCTTTCATCAAATTTCTCTGGCCAGTGTTCCAAGAAGTATGATGAATAGAAGTTGTGAGAGAGGGCATCCCTGTCTTGTTCCATATTTTTGAGGAAATGCATTTAGTTTTTCTCCATTTAGAATATTGTTGACCTGGGGCTTAGGGTAGAAAGCCTTTACAATGTTGAGATATGTTCCTGTTATCCCTAGTTTTTTAGTGTTTTGAACATGAAGGGGTGTGAATTTTGTCAAATGCTTTTCTGCATCTATTTAGATGATCATATGATTTTTATCTTTAAATCTACTGATGTGATGAATTACATTTATTGATTTTCATATGTTGAACCAACCTTATATCCCTGGGATGAATACCACTTGATCATGGTGCATGAACTTTTTAATATGTTATTGCATTTGATTTGCCAGAATTTTATTCAGAATTTTTGCATCAGTCTGTTAGAGATATTGGTCTGAAGTTTTCTTTCTTTGATATGTCTTTGTATGATTTTAGAATAAAGGTGATATTGGCCTTATAGAATGAGTTTGAATGTGTTCCCTCTTTTTTTATTTTATGCAATAATTTGAGGAATATTGATTTTAGTTGTTCCTTGAAGGTCTTGTATTAATTGAGTCCTGGCCTTTTTTTTTTTTTTTTTTTTTTTTGGTTAGTAGGCTTTTGATGGTGACTTCTACTTCATTGCTTGAAAGTGATCTGTTTTTGGGCTGAGGATGTCGCTCAAGCGAGAGCACACTCACCTGGCATGTGCGGGGTGCTGGGTTCGATCCTCAGCAACACATAAAAATAAAATAAAGATGTTGTGTCCACAAAAAACTAAAAAAAATTAAAAATTCTCTTAAACAGATCATTTTCTTTGTTTTTAACTAGTGTATCATCCTCACTCAGTTTGGGTAAATTATATGACTCTAGACATTTGTTTCTGTCTTCAATATTTTGTTTTATTGGAGTACAAGTTTTCAAAATACTTTCTAACCATCTTCTGTATTTCTCTAGTGTTCATTATGATATTTCTATTTTAATCATGGATTTTACTAATTGGAGTTTTTCTCTACTTCTCTACATTAGCATGGATAAGGGTTTATCAAATTTATTTATTTTTTCAAAGAGCCACCTTTTAATTTTGAAAATTAAAATTAAAAAAATAAATGGCAGCAGAATGCATTACAATTCTTAACTACACATGTACAGCTCAATTTTTCATCTCTGTATATAAAGTAGGTCGACACCAATTTTTGTCTTCATACATATACTTTGAATAATGATGTCTATCACATTCCACCATCCTTTCTAATCCCCTGCCCCCTCCATTCCATTATCACCCCACTGCCCTAAATAGAGTTCATCTGTTCCTCCCATGCTCTTTCTCCCTATCCCAGTAGAGTCAGCTTCTTTATATCAGAGAAAACATTCAGAATTTTTAGGGTGTTTGGCTAACTTCCCTTAGCATTGTCTTCTCCATCACCATCCATTTACCTGCAAATGGCTTGATTTTATTTTCTTTTATTGCTGAGTAATATTCTAAATGCTACATTTTTTTTTATTAAGGGCATCGAGGTTGGCTCCACAGTTTACTATTGTGCATTGTGCTGCTAAAAACATTGTGGCTGTGTCCCTGTAGTATCCTGTTTTTAAGTCCTTTGGGTATAGACTGAGGAGTGGGATAGCTGGGTCAAATGGTGGTACTATTCCCAGTCATTTTGTTGATTTTTAAACTGCTTCTTTTGTTTCAATTTTATTTATTTCAGCTCTGATTTTAGTTATTTTCTTTCCTTTATTGCTTTTGGTGTTGATTCATTTATTTCCTAGGGCTTTGAGATGTAATTTTTGGTCATTTATTTGACTTTTTTGTTTTTTTAAGTAATGAACTCCATGCAATGAACTTTCCTCTTAGTAATGCCTTCATAGTGTCCCAGAGATTTTGACATGTTGTATCTGTGTTCTCATTCACCTCTAAGAATTTTTAAATATCCTCTTTCATGTTTTCTGAAACCCATTGTTCATTCTCTAGCATATTATTTAGTCTCCAGGTGTTGGAGTAGCTTCTATTTTTATCATTGATTTGTAATTTCATTCCATTATGATTTGATAGAATGCAGGGTAGTATCTTTATTTTGCTTAAAGTTGCTTTTTGGCATAATATATGGTCTATTTTAGAGAAGGATCCATGTGCTGCTGAGAAGAAAGTGTCTTCACCTTTTGAAGGATGAAATAGTCTATGTATGGTAGTTAAATCTAAGTTATTTATTATATTATTGAATTCTATAGTTTCTGTTTTGCTTTTGTTTGAAAGATTTATCAGTAGTAAAAGAGGTGTGTTAAAGTCACCCAGAATTATTTTCTTGTGGTGTATTTGGCCCTTGAACTTGAGAAGAGTCTGTTTGAACATAGATGCCCCATTGTTTGTGGCATAAATATTTATAATTGTTATGTCTTGATGGTCTATGGTTCCCTTAAGCAGTATGACAGGTTCTCCTTTATCCCTTCTGCATAACTTACACTTGAAGTCAACATTATTTGATATAAGGATGGAAACTCCTTCTTGCTTCCACAGTCCATGTGAGTGGTATGTTTTTAATATTTATTTTATTATAGATGAACACAATACCTTTATTTATTTATTTTTATATGATACTAAGGATCAAACCAAGGGCCTCACTCATGCTAAGTGTGCACTCTACCACTGAGCCCCATCCCTAGCCCAAGTGATATATATTTTTTCCATCCTGTCACTTTCAGTCTATGGGTATCTTTTCCTATGAGACTAGTCTCTTGGAGGCAGCATATTGTTGGGTATTCTCATTAAATCCCATCTGCCAGTCTTTGGATTGCTGAGTTTTGGAAATTAACATTCAGGGTTATTATCGAGACATGATTTGTATTCCCAGTTATTTTTGTTTATTTTTGTTATTTCACTTGATTTGGTTTCTCTTTAATAAGTTTTCCTTTAAAGTGATACTTCCCTTTTCTAATTTTCATTGTTTTTCATTTCTTCCCCATGGAATAATTTGCCAAGCATATGCTGTAGTGCAGGCCTTCTAGTGGTAAATTGTTTTAACTTTTTTGTATCATGGGAGATTTTTATTTTGTCATAAAAATAATATCTAAATGCAAATTCAATTGCTAATTATAATTTAATTTTGCCGGGTATGATTTTTGGTTGGCATCTGTTTCTTTCAGAGCTTGGTATATATTGTTATAAGATCTTGTAACTTTCAGGGCCTTGGTTGAGAAATTAGAGATTCTGATTTTTTTTATATATAATCTGATTCCTTTCTCTTGTGGCTTTTGAAATACTCTGTGTCTCCTGCATGCTACGTGTTTTTATTATGATCTGCGTTAGTGTGGATCTGTTGTGATTTTGTTCATTTGGTGTCCTGTACACTCCTTGTATTTGATTTTCCAATTCACTCTACATATTTGAAAATTTATCTGATATTACTTCATTGATTAGATTGTCCATTTCTGTAGTTTGGACCTCTAAGCCTTCCTCTATCCCAATAGTTGTTAAATTTGGTCTTTTCATGTTATCTCATAATTCTTGAAACTGCTGCTCATTGTTTCTTACCATCTTCACTGGGGTCAACTTTATTTTTTCAAGATTATATATTTTTCCTTAATGTCAGATGTTCTGTCTTCCCAGTCATCTATTCTGTTGGAGATGCTTCCTATTGAGTTCTTAATTTGGTTTACTGTTCCCTTCATTTCAAGGATCTCTGTTTGTTATTTCAGAATCTCTATCTCCTTATTGAAGAAAACTTTTGCTTTCTATATTTGCTTATGTAGTTCTTTATCAAAATTATTCTCTGCTGCCTGTATTTGCTCTTATATCATCCTTTAAATCACAGAAAAATATGGTCCTCCTCCACTCCTTCTTTGTTATTTCTCCTGCTCTTCTGACCATGGATTCCAATAATGTAGCATCTTTGTTTGGGGCACATTCCTTTTGGGTTTTCATGTTGTTCATGAATCTTCTCTTCCATCTCTGTGTTTTCAAGGTTTTACAATCTTTACCCTGTAGGCTTATAGTGTCCCCAATAGGATCCAATAACTTTCTTTTTTAAAAAATCATTCATTTTTTAAATACATGTCAACAGTGGAATGCATTACGATCTGTATTGCACACAGAACACAATTTTTCATATCTCTGTATAAAAAAGTATGTTCATGCTAATTCGTGCCATTATACATGTACTTATTTCTTTCTCTATTACAACTCTTATATAACACAATTTTCATATCTGTTTGTATATAAGGAATGTTGGTATCGAATTCAAATTTTCATACATGTGTTTTTGAATAATGATGTTGATCATATTCCACCATCCTTGCTAATCCCCTTTCCCATCCATTTTCCTTTCACCGTCTTCCCTATCTAAAATTAATCTAATCCTCTCATGTTCCCTCTCCTTACCCCACTGTGAGTCACCCCACATATATCAGAGAAAATACTTAGCATTTGTTTTTTGGGATAGGCTAACTTCACTTAACATAATATTCTCCAACTCCATTCTTTTACTGTCAGGCGCAATGTTTTTATTCTTTTTCAGTGCTGAGTAATATTCCATTGTATATATATGCCACATTTTTTTATCCATTCATCCACTGAAGGGCATCTATGTTGGCTCAACAGTTCAGCTATTGTGAATTGTGCTGCTATAAACATTGATATGGCTGTGTCCCTGTAGTATGCTGTTTTTAATTCCTTTGGGTATAGACTGAGGAGTGGGATAGCTGGGTCAAATGGTGGCTCCATTCCCAGCTTTCCAAGGTCTCTCCATACTGCTTTCCATATTGCCTGCACCAATTTGCATCCCCACCAGCAATGTATCAATGTGCCTTTTCCCCCACATCCTTGCTGACACTTATTGTTTATATGCATAAAAGCTGCAATTCTGGTTGGAATGAGATGAAATCTTAACTTTGATTTGCATTTCTATACATGTTGTGTTGAAATTTTCATATATATTTGTTGCTCAATTGTATATCATATTCTGAAAAATGCTTGTTGAGTTCCTTGGTCCATTTATCCATTGGGTTATATGGCTGTGTGTGTGTGTGTGTGTGTGTGTGTGTGTGTTTTGTTGTTGTTTTTTTGTTTTGTTTTGTTTTTGGTGTCAAGATTGAGTTCTTCATATACCCTAGAGATGAGGTCTGTATCTGACATGTGAGTGGTAAGAATTTGCTCAGAGGATGTAGGATGTCTCTTCACCTCACTGCTTGTATCTTTTGCTGAAAAGCTGTTTAGTTTTGATCTGTCCACTTATTGATTCCTGGTTTTAATTCTTATGCTATAATAGTCTTATTAAGGATGTCGGGGCCTAATCCAACATGCTGAAGATTTGGACCTATATTTTCTTTTCTCAGGTGTAGGGTCTCTGGTTTAATTCCTAGGTCTTTGATCCACTTTGATTGAGTTTTGTACATGATAAAAGAGAGGGTCTTAAATTCATTTTGCTGCATATGGATTTGCACTTTCTCTAGTACCATTTGTCGAAAAAGCTATTTTTCCTCCAATATGTTTTGGGTACCTTTGTCTAGTATGATATGTCTGTATTTATGTGGGTTATTCTCTGTGTTTTCTATTCTATACCATTGGTTTACTTGTCTATTTTGGTGCCAGTACCACACTGTTTTGTTATTATTCCTCTGAAGTATAGTTTAAGGTGTGGTATAGTGATGCCACCTGCCTTCCTCTTCTAAAGATTTCATTGCTATTTCTGGGTCTCTTTGTTTTTCCAGGATTGATTTTTATATATTTTTCTATTTCCATGAGAAATGTCTTGGGATTTTGATTCGAATTGCATTAAATCTGTACAGTGCTTTTGGTAGCATGGTCATTTTGACAATATTACTTCTACCTATTTAGGAAATAGGTAGAACTTTCTATCTTCTAGGTCTTCTTTAATTCTTTTTCTTTAGTATGTTGTACTTTTCATTGTACAAGGCTTTCACCTCTTTTATTAAATTAATTTACTCCCTTTCAATTCTCATTACCTTATTTTTTCCCTTCATTATTTTCCCCAATATTCTCCTTCATCTATTTTATTAATCTATTTATTCATTTATAGTTGATGATTTCTACATATACGGGAATGTGGAATTCACAGTGGTATGTGTGTATTACATTTGATATTCTCCTTTCCTGTCACTCCCACCCAATCTCCTTATACTCCACTAATCTTCCCTATATATTTATGATATCCAACTCTCCTTTCCTTTTGTTTTGCTGTAGCTGCTGTATGTGAAAGAAAATATTTGACTCTTGATCAGTCTGATTTATTTCACATAGCATGATGTTATTAATATCTGTCCATTTAAATTGTGACATTTGTCAATAATATTATTTATAGCCGACTAAAAACTCTATTGTGTGTATCACATTTTATTACTCAATTCATCTATTGGGAACTGTGTCCATAATGGGAAGTGCTTCCATAATTTGGCTATGGTGAATTGGGATGCTGGGAAAAAATGTGGCTCTATCTAAATAAACTATTAATTAAAATTACAGATAGCCAATATTCATGGCTACTAGGACATGCTTTTCTAATACAAATATAAGTCAGGCATAATAAAACAATCCACTGTTGATCATTATATATAGGCAGTAGCATATTCAAATAAATGTTTCTCATGGAAATAGTGTTATTTATTGAGCAAATATCACTTGCATTTTTGTTTGCCTTTTAAAATATTTTATTATTTTATAATTATTATTTTTGCTATGGTTTTGACTTTTTTCTTGTCCCTCTTACAAAAACATTTTTTTCGTCTGGCAAAATATAATTAAAATCTAATTTACAATTTTTAAGGTTACAATCCCATAGCTTATACAGTAGTCACAATGTTGTAAAACGATCACCAGTGATTAGTTTCTGATATTTTTATACATAGAAAAATCAGTTCCTTCTAACACCTATTTACATTCTCCCAAAGAATAATTTTTTAATTTTTGCATCCCTTGTCATTTATAAATCTGTTTTCTTACATTTTTAGATTTGTGTAAATTTTAATACTAGTTTGTTCACTAGACAACAACCTTTATAAAAATAAAATGCATAACAATTTGTTCCTTATGGCTTTGACTTTTAAGAATGTACTGATACATGGGCTCATGCAGGGCAGGGCTATCAGTCTAGACTCCCTAAGGGGGCAGTTTGTACATTTTAGCTACAGTTCTTGGAACCATGGTGTTTGAACAGGAGGAATAAATTGGGGACTTTGTGAATTCCAAAGTAAAAAAGTTGGGCACTAAGTAGAAACAAAAAAAAAATAAAAAATGAAAGTTTAAATAAAAATTATGATTAAGGTACACGAGGATCATGATTGATTGTTTTAACTTGATGACATTAAAAATTAATGGGGATTGGTAAAAATATTTCAAGTAGAAGTTTTCAGACATTGAAGTTTCTACTACATATAAGAGACACAGAAACCCACTAAATTCTGTGGTTTTCCAAAAAAATGACTGAAATATCTGTCAAATGTCACTATGTTATCATGGCCTTAGTGGAAACTATTGCATTTATTTTTTTGCTGCTGTAATCAAACTCAAGGTCTTGCACAAACTGTACAAATTCTGCACCACTTAACTACAACAATAACTCCATTAAATATTATTGTGTAAATATTTCTAAGTGAAAACCTTACAAGTTATTCTGTATTTATGCATAAATTATATACAATGAGTCATTAATGAATGAATTATAATATAGGTTTTTTTAAGATATATGCTTAAACTATGTAATTCTGTATTTTATATATCAATAATTATAAATCTATGAATATACACATACAGAAGTCTATAAAAAAACAGATGTAGTTAGATACACAAATCTCATCTCCATGGATCTTTATATATTATAGTTTCTAATTATATTATTCTTACTATTTCTCCTTATGAGTTTCTAATAATATTATATGTGATAGTGCCATTTTGAAACTCATTGTTTTCTCGCTCAGTGTTTTTTAAATATATTATTTAGTTATCAATGGACCTTGATTTGTTATTAGTTTTTATGTGGTGCTGAAGATCAAACCCAGTGCCACATACACACACACACACACACACACACACACACATATATATATATATATATATATATATATATATATATATATATAATACTTCATCTAGTTTCTTCTCATTCAGTTTATAGCATACTTCAAAATACAGAATAGTTTTCAACAGAATAAAAATTAATTAAGTTTCTTATTTATAGATGCTTCTTCTGGCTTTGAATGTTCATGTCAAAGACAAAGCCATATAGAATTTTTGCTATGTTGTCTGACACAAGCTACAAATTTAACATTTTCTTTCAGATGAATGATTTCATTTTTTAAAAGTTGCAAGTTCTGTGTCAAATTCATTTCTTTGCAGACAGATGCCAAACTATTCATAATCAATTAAAAATATTATATTATCTCCAGTGAAGTGCTTCCATTTCTTGTATTTTTTTGAGTTTCTACCTAGGCTTCGTTCTATTCCACTAATCTGTTTGTATACTCCTTGCCACATACCTCACCTTTTGGGTTACTTTAAGTTCATAGTACATCTCAGCATCCAATATTTCAGTCCTGTATACTTATTCTACAGAATTGTTGACAACTCTATATGCCTGCCTTCTCCATATAGCCTTTAGAAGGCAATTTTTCAATATTTATGCAAAAACTTGTTAGGATTTTATAATGGTTTTGTTTAATCATTTATTAGAGTTTTAGATAACTAACACTTAATATTGAATGCTACTTTCTATGTTTGGTAGTTTTAGGGTCCACCAACTTACAGGAAGTTGATCAGCAGTGTAGATGACATTCTGGGACTTATAAGTGACATCAGACTTATAAGTGACTTATAACTGACTGCAGCTATGTGTCTGTTAACTGGTGAGAATTGTGACTCTGGAAGACTAAGCATTTCCTTTCTTTGCCAAAGGTATCTGAGGTTTGTGGACTTTATTTTCTTAGCTGTCCAGAATTACCTCACTCACTTCTTAGGAATGAGCCACAGAAGGCTACAGTGTTACAGTGAGGGTGCTCCACAGTTTGAAAAATATATTTATTCTAACATGTCAGAATTTTTATTTTTTATGTTTTGTGAACAGTGACTCTAATCATTTACTAACCTGATTTGTCTTCTTGAGGTTGTTCTTTCATAAAATCTTGATACCTTATAATTCCAATTTGCTCAGTTATTTAAACATTTTGCTATTGAAGATTTTTACTTAGTTATTTGTGTAGATGGGGTGATTATGCTCTGGTGTCAAGGTAATTGTTCCAATAAAGTAGCTATGTTTAAGTAATTAGGATTTATCCACATGCAGAAAACCCGTGTGGAAACTTCTGGTGTGTCTTCCTGATCTCATCTTCCTTTTTCACATATAGATGTTGACAGTCCTTTGCCTCTTATGACTAATAATTTTATTATGTATTTCTCAAAACCATCGTTTTCCTTGGTTATATTTACTTGGTTGTATGAGTCTTAAGAAACTTATTGTTATTATTATTTTTCCATTAAAATTATATCAAAAGGTAATTTTTCTTTTATTAACCATTTCTTTGCCTCAGTGTTTTGAACATATATGTGCTGTTGTCTGGGCCTCTATTGTACCAATTTTATTCACTCATTGAACTGCTTATAGAACTTGAAATATTTCAAGTTTGTCTCTTCACGAGGTGGAAGTGTCACTTTACATGTCTCCAAACGTTAATATTATATGAATATTTTACACATTGGGAATGTGTCATGGATGATACTTGAAATTAACTGTTTTGGGAGCTCAATCTATCTCATGGATATAACGCAGAAAGAATAGGAACCAGACTGTTTTCAGAAGATTTTTTACCACTCTTTTTGTCTCCCTTGGGCACAATCTCCTTATGAGAATATCTTTGACGAGTCTGACTTGCATCTGCATCTGTAATGTCCACCAAATTTCATATTCACTGATAGCACAAAAGTTAGGATTTGGGCTTTATTCATTGCTTGGATTATGGTATATATCCTTCACTTCACTCTGACATGGAATACACACACACACACACACAAACACACACACACACACACACACACACACACACACACTGTATTTTCCTCTGAATTAGATAATGGAACGATAATGGAAAGTATATTTTTACATAATAAAAGTCACTCTCCTACATGACAGTCGGTTCTACTAACTCTTAATTCAAACTAAAAACTAAATAATGGTTTGGTCCGTGTGCTATTGATCTAACAATTTTTATTTCAGAAGCCATTGACATTCGGGGATGTGGCCATTAATTTCTATGAGGAAAAATGGGAATGCCTGGATCTTGCTCAGCAGAATTTATATAGAGAAATGATGTTGCAGACCTACAGCAACCTGTTCTTTGTGGGTGAGCATAACTTTACTTCAAAATTCCTTATTATCATTATTTAATTTTCTTCCCTTGAAGTATATATTTTGGGAACTTCTCCACAAGAATGAGTTTCACATTTGTTCTGTCAATAAAGAAGATGGGGTAGTTCTTGGTGCTGACAAAAAAATGTTAATGATGTTTCTTTTAATCCTTAATGTTTTCCTTTGTTGGCATGATATATATCCTTCACTTGGCATATGGTTTCTGTAGAGGAATGCAGTGATTTCAAATCCTGTGGCCCACATATAGCAGAGGACATAGTTGAGGTAGAGGAGGAAGCCTAAATTCAAAAAGGTTGATTTAGAAGTTACCAAACAGAAAAGATTTTTGAGAAGCCTTGATTTCTTTCTCTTTTTATCATAGAAAAACCTGTCCTGTGTTTTGCGCTTTAAAATTACCTAGTCTTCTGCTTTTCCTCCAGTAATGTTTCGGAACATTCAAATTAACAATAAAACACTCCCCTTGCCTTGTGAGTGTCAATATTATCTGACAGCACTTCCATAACTTTTAAAAATATTGTTTAGTTGTTAATGAATTTCCCATTTATTCATATATGGAGCTGAGGATCAAACCCAGGGCCTCATACATGCTAGGAAAGAACTCTATTACTAGTCTACAACTCCAACCCTTCTTGCATTATTTGCAAAAAATTTTTGCACATTTCTAAAGACCTCTAAGTCAACCCATTGTAATACATTACTATCATAAGTCAGTTTCTCTAATTTTATTTGTACATTTTTTCACTAAAATTTCCTTATCAGAGTTCTTTCTGAATAGGTGTAATGGATTTTCTGTGAAATTATCTGCCATGGAATGAATGTCAAGATGGACAAAGATTCCTCTTCTGAGAGATGGTGTGAGTTGTAGCTGAATAAGAGGATTTGTAAAATAATACATCTGTGGATATTTACAATTTGGTTGGTTGATTTTTTTTTCAATGTTTTTAATTGTGTACAGAGGGTTCCATGTTATAGACGGGGTTTCATCATATAGTTAATTGCTTTACAAATTAAGATATGGATTACTCTGGTTTGTATTGCCAGTCATATTATACATGCTTTTGCTTGTATAAATATTACGCCTCTTTTGTCTATGACTTTTGTATTTTATCTTGATTGGCTTTTCATTCTGCCCATGTACTTAGAAATTGAAGTTTTCTATTTGTAAATGTAATGGGATTGATTGCAGTGATACTCGAATGCTGAACTACACCCCAAGCTCCTTTTCATTCATATTTGGAGAGAGGTTCTCATTAAGTTATTGAGGATGTCTTGAATTTGCAATTCTTCTGCCTGGAACTTCCTAATAGCTGAAATTACATGCATGACCATCATTTGTATATTGATTAGTTTGTTCTTTTTTATAGGATAAAGACTTTAATAAATAATAAAGACATTATTATAAATGTAGCTTTTTGAGAAACGTTGCAATTCTCTTTTATGAAATTTTGTAATTATTATTATAATCAAAACTAGAAAATAAAACTTACTGCCTCCAAAATTTTAAAAATACAGTTCAGTAACATTAATTTAAATTGTTATGCAATATATCTTTAAATGTTTGCATCTCAAAAAAAAAAAAAAAAACAATGCCTAGGAAGTAAGGGCTGATTTCTGTCTCCCCATCACAAAACCATTCTCTTTTGTTCAGAAAGCTGCTTCTTTAGTTTACAGATGTTTTCACGTTCTAGAATTCTGCAGTATTCTTTGCCATTTCAATTAACCTAGTGTACATACATTTTGTAAAATATATAATTAGAATAAATTTCTTGACTTCAAAGATTTATTGTTTCTATATTGCAAATTGGCTCATCTATTGTTTTAAAGGGATATTTGGCTTGCACCCTCCATGATGGCTCTGTTGAATAACATTGTAAAAACACTGATGTGTAATGTGTTTAATTTGCTATTGATGTGAGGGCTTATTGCCACACTCACTAAGAACTCCATTTACCTAACTCCATGTCTGCATTTACAATTGAATGCTGTAATTTTTAGTATATTTTTTAGTAGGGAAAAGTCTTTTTATTTGTATTTTGGAGAGTATTCATATAATATATATAATAAACAAAACTTTTTTAACAATGTGAGATTAATGAATATTACCTGGAGCCTCTAGTAAACTTTAAGTAGTATAAACATCTTTTAATTTTTATCTTCCATTATTGAAAACAGCATGCCCAAGAGTGTTCAATCAACTGACACATATTGAGTGATTTTTGAAAATCTCTACCACTTTTGACTTCAAATATTTATTCCATGTTGGTTAAAAAATAACTATCACTTAAATACTTATTAACCTTTTTTTTAATACATAAAATTTGTCTATCCAGCATAATATCCCATTTGTGATTAAGAACAGGGATTCTATAAGTCTACAATAGTTTCAAAATATTTTCAAAGTTTCATCCTTTGCAATTACCATTTTGCTTCACTGTAATTCCTTTTTCAGTAAGTGGGGATTGATGTCTTTTAGTATGACAGTGATTCTTGGTTTACATTCAACTCTCTCAATGTTTTCTTTATGTGTTTGGAAAGTAGGATGTTTGTTGTGAATGTATTTACTCTTAATTCAGAAACTTTTCTCTATTTTGCCTCTTTTCAAAGGTTATTTTTAAATTTAAAACGTCTTCTATGTCCTAGTACTGTCTTAAACTATGTTTTGTGTACAATAATTTAGACAGCCCAAATTGTGTTCGGTCACTTTTGTATGTGTCCTTCTTATATCCTCTTGCTTTCCGTGTATGTGTGTGCTTTTAGCTTTAGAGTATCCTGCAGACTACCAACAGTTGTAATTTTTAGTTAATTCAGATAGCCAAGGTTTGTTTTGATCAGAATTTTTTAATCTTGCATTTGACAACAAAAAAAATCTTAAAACTGAATTGTCTCCTTCACTTACTTTGTATGAGATTCAACTTGACTTCACTTTATTAAAAAATTGAATATATTTATGTGTCCTTTCAAAATTATATTATTGTTACAGATATATATGCCTATTTACACTTTTGTTTTTATTCTGTTTTCTTTCAAATTATATTGCAAAATTACATATTTTGTGAACCATCATTACAATACAGTAGAATTGTTTGTGCCAAGACATGTTTAAAATTTCATATGACTTGTGTTGCTGGGCACATTTACATTGTAGTATGAAGGATTACCTTTCGTACTTGTGGAGAACAGCTAGTGTTGATGAGTAGTGTGTGCATTTTTATATCTTTAAAGTCATTATTTTCCTTCTCTTTTGAAATATAGTAGCTGTGAATATAATGTCTTGGTTGATAATTTTAGTCTTTCATTTTTTGAATATAGCCCTGTATTCCTTTTTGTGTTGTGAAGTTTCAACTAAGGATTTCACAATTACATAGTTACACATTTCTAGGTGACCCATCTTTTTCTCTTGAATGCTCAATATTCTGAGTTTAAAAACTTAGTTGAATACCTGCTTTTAGTTTTTAGAACTTGGTGATAATTGAGTTGTGTGGATGTTTTATTTTTCCTATTTTCTGGAATGTGTTTATTAGTACTAGAAAGAGAACTTAAGGATTATTTCCCACTTTTCATTTTTTTCTTCATTTTACTTTGGCTGGCCTTGAAATTTTGATACTTCTTGCTCAGTCGCCTATGTTTCTCTGTCCTCCTTGACACTGTCAGACATTTTCTAAAGAAATTCTTTCAACACACATTTTCTGCTTATTACTATTAACAATTCTTGACTAATTTTTATTCTGTTTTTTTTTTGTGTTGGTTTAGTTCAGTAAATTTCATTTAAATGATAATTTACTATTCTCTTGGATTAATTTATAACTTTTCTTACAGTTTACTTAGCTGTGTTTTTTTCTGGTGGTAAGCAGGAAATCCTTTTTGAACAGTCCCCAAATATTTGCATGTTTCATATTTTTTTAATGAAGCAGAAAAAAGTTGGTAAATTTTTAAAATATATTGTGAAGGAGGAAAGGCTTTGTGGAACACAATGTATTTTCCTCTACTGTGTTACTTTTCAAAGTAATGTACGCATCTTGGATACTGTGAACAGTAAGATGATTTGAAAACTTCTCAAAGAATTTTTCTGTGTAGATTTTTCTTTGATTTATATATATTTCTGCTGTGACAATGGACTTGGATTTAATAATCTACTCCCCTGCTGATGTTTCTTAATTGCTGTAGTTTCTTATGTTTGCAAAATATACTCAGCCAAGTACAGTAAGTAAACATGATTGTTATTTATTTATTTTTTATTTATTTCAGCCATGGCTTCTCATCATCCTCAATAAATTTTACCAGAGCAGGGAATAAAAGAGAGAGAGAGACGATATGGAAAGTGTGATCTTGACTATTTACAACTAAGGAAAAAATGGAAAAATATAGGTGAGAGTAAAGTTCAAAAATTGTATTATAATGTTATAATGGACAAAACCAATTAGTAGTCTGTATTTGCAATAAAAATTCTATAGCCCAAATACACCATAAACAATATCTGAAAAAAATATTTAATGTATTCCTATTAGTATTAAATATATATATATATATATATATATGTTTAAGAATATATTCACAGCCATTTTTGATGACTATATTACCTCTGAAAGGAAATGTGGAAAATTTGAAAAGGTATCTGGTCCATGCATAAGTTTTTAACTTAGCCAATTATAAATGTAGCACTGAGTTAAACTTCCCATCAAACATTTGCAAAGAGACAATATTTAAGACAAATTTCTAAAAGTGATTTTTTGAGAGTTTCTTTACAAAATGTCCATTTTTTTCTGCAACAAAACAAATGGACAATATTAAAAATTGTAGAAAGGTTTTTACTTCCCCACTATTGCTCAATGATAATTCTGATACAGATTTCTGGAAAGTGCACTATATAGATAATGCTATAAGTAACACCATTAGCCATGTCTCTACCCCGAGTAATTACCAGGATATTTACGTTGGTGATAAAAATTATGAATATAGAGAAACTCCTAGTAATTTTGTAAAAACAATTTACCAAGATGAAAAATGTGGGAAAGTCTTGCTTCAGTGCTCAAAAACTATTACTCATTCAAATATTCGTAGTCAAGACAAAACTTTCAAGTGTAAGGTATGTGAAAGGGCTCTTAATCACAGTGCAGAGCTTGCTTAATACAAGAGAATTTATAGAGAATGAGAGCCCTATACTTTTAAAGAAAATATCAAAGCATCAGCTTTCTCAGCATCTTCTAAACACAGTAGATACTATGACAGTGATAAACCATATAAATTTAAAGAATGTGGAAAAACATTGAGTGAAACGTTACAACTTGTTAAGCATCCGAGGATTTATACTGAAGAAAAGACCTGTAAATGTAAAAACTGTGGCAAAGCGTTAAAAAATTTTCAACTCTTACTCAACAACAAAAATTTATTCTGCAGATAAGACGTACAAATGTGAAGAATGCAACACACTCAAGAATTTTACTCAACATCACAGTGTTCATACAGGAGATATGCCATGCAAATGCAAAGAATGTGACAAAACTTCTAATAAAAGCTCCAATCTTATTTGTCACCAGTGGACACACACTGAAGAGATGCCCCACATATGTAAACAACTTTGCGAAACTTTTAGTCAAAAACCAAGCCTTAAAAATCACCAGAGAATTAATGCTGGAGAGAAGCCCTACAAATGTAAAGTGTGTGGCAAAAGTTTTAATACAAAGTCGAATCTTGATCGCCACAACAGAATTCATATTGGAGAGAAGCCCTACAAATGTAATGTGTGTGGCAAGAGTTTTAATCAAAAATCATCACTTACTCAGCACCAGTTAATTGACACTTGAAAAAAGCCCTACAGCTGTAAAGAATGTGGAAAAACTTTTAATAGCATCTCACAGCGTAATTCATACAAAAGTATTTATACTGGAGAGAAGCCCTACAAATATAAAGTGAGTGGAAAAAGTTTTAATACAAACTCGCATCTCTATTGCCAAAACTGGAATCATACTGGAGAGAAGCTCTACAAATGTAATGTGCGTGGCAAGAGTTAGTCAAAAATCATCACTTACCCAGCACCAGCGGATCCAAACTGGAGAGAAGCCCTACAAATATAAAGAGTGTGGCAAACCTTTTAATAGCATCTCACTGCATAATTGTCACAAAAGGATTCATACTGGAGAGAAGCCCTACAAATGTAAAGTGTGTTGCAAGAGTTTTAATCACACATCATCACTTACTCAGCATCAGAGAATCCACACTGGAGAGAAGCCCTCCAACTGTAAAGAATGTGGCAAAAGTTTTCATCAAAACATCACTTACTCAGCATCAGAGAAACCACACTGGAGAGAAGCCCTACAAATGTAGAGAATGTGGCAAAGCTTTTAATCAAAAATCAATACTTAATTGACACCAGAGAACCCATACTAGAGAGAAGTTCTATAAATGTGAAGAATGGCAAACTTTTTTAAATTTAAGATCATATCTTACTAAACATCATAGATTTTATACTGGAGAGAAGCTTTACAAGTGAAAACATTGCATCAGGGTCTTTAAGGATGAATCAAGCCTTATTTCACAGTAGTTCAACACTATTTCACACCAGAGATATGATAGCACAGAAATCATACAAGTGTAAAATAGGTGTCAGAGTCTCCAACAGTTATTCACACCCTACTCAGCACCTCAGAATTCATACAAGTGAGAGGACGTGCAGAAAAATTTTTGCAAAGCTTTTGGCCATTGATCAAACAAACATTTTTAAAACACTGCAGGATTTATAGCCTATAGAAACTCAAAGAATGTGTCAAAGACTGTATTCAAATTTCTGACATTTTTAAATTTCTGACCTCATATCTGTAGCAAATGTGGAGTACCATTTGCCCAAAGTGTATACCTTCAATAACAGCAAAATATTTACAAAACACCTTGACAAATATAGAGATTGTAGTAAGTTTTTTATCTATAGCTCATCCCTTGAAGTATTTGGGACCTAGGTGGAAAAAAATCATTTAAATGTAGAAAATGGGTAATTGCTTTTGACATTTGCTGAAAATTTTCTTACCATCTTTAGCTGATATTGTAGAAATAGAAAAATACAAGTATAGAATTGTGCATCCTTACAAGGATATAATTTTAGAATATATCAACAATTACTAAAGAGTCTCATTTTTCACAACTGGAGAAATACTAATAACACTAAGAGTTGATTATTTCAGAAGTCTCTTAAGATTTATAAGAAATTTAGAATTTAAATTTTTAAGAGCCTCTTAATCTTACTAAGTTTTATAAGGCCTCACTAAGTTATGGAGCCTGACTTTGAACTTGCAAAGCTTGTCACGTCCCTAGGGTCATGGCATAGCCCACCATACCCGTTTTACAGAGCATTTTTACTTTTATTTCATTAAAGATGCAATTTGTTACTAAATAAAGTGTGAATTTCTTAATGTTAACCTTGTCATGCATTTAATGATATTAGATCACACATCTCCTACTATTCATTTTGATAATGGATCGATTCAATAGTAAAACATTCTATTGGGTAAATAATACTATAACATCTCCATTAATTATTTTATATGTTTAATCAAGTATTATTTGGAGGATATTATTTATGTAAATTACATGCGCTCTTGTTTGTAATTATGGGAAAATTAAGAGTGTTATAGGGAGGACCTAGGGATACTAAAATAATGCCCAGATATCCCTAGTTTGAATTATGAGTTTAACATTTCACCTTATATAGTAGCAGTACACCCTAAGGGATCTACAACTCTGAAGAGGTATACAAGCCCCCAATCAGGGAGAGAAAAAAGACCCTAGAGACTAGGAGCCAACATGTGTATTCAGGCAATAAAGGAGGATTGCTGAAGGGAGAAATAGTCTTAATGTTTCCTGGGGAATCCACATGGTCCATAGGCCCATCCTGAATCTTGAACTGAAGAAATCATGCAGTTCCTCATGAATTCTATGACGTTCATCACTGAGGTGACTATACTCGCCTCTAGTATAGGAAAAACATCACAATTTGAGACCACTTCTTTAGTTTTGGATACCCAGAAGAAAAGTGTAACTAGAAACATGCAAAATGATGACTGTAAAAAGAAAAAGACATACTATAGGAGCATTTATGTCCCCACATTTTTTATTTGATTATATATTTTGATTTTGTAGACCCTTTGGTTCTACTTAATAATTTACAATATAATGTTTGTTATACTTATTGGATTATGCAATAGATAGCATGTGTCATGGTCTCCCAGAACCCTCTGTAACTCAGTAATTATAAGACACTATAAACTAACCATGTCCGTCCTCAGATCTTATGGCTCCAAGAGCCCATGACACCACAGAGAGAAACACAATTTTGATTGAAATAACCTCTAGACTCTCATCTACAAGTCCTGTTCAAAAAGTAAAAACACAATATTCTCTTCATATGTGAGCCCTTTGGGTCAACAAAACACCACCCACCAACATTTCATTTAACTTTATTTGAGAAAATAAATATTGAAATATAATGATAAGTTCTAGGAGAATAATATTCACACCATTCTGTATTCCAAAGGGTAAATGTCTAGGTTTCATGCTTATCTCCACATTATTTTATGCAGAAAACTGGCTTCATTTTACATATGAGAGTTTAAACTATTTATAAGGCCAGAAGGGAAGGTTCAGTCCTAGAAGTCTGAACCTCTAAATACTAAAGATCTTCCCTTTTCTTGATTAAATGATGTCTGCAGTCTTTGATGAAATAGATAAAAATGTTGATTTCTGAATGCATCTGGCTGGGTTGCTCACTCATTAGAATCCCAATTTATTTAGTCATCTCAAGGCTATCACTCCCTCCTCTAGGATCTGACCTGTTCTTGGGAGGACTTGATGTCTTTCAGGGGATCACCAGGTCATGCAAGATGTTACAATAAAGTTTTCTTTGTTCTAACTTGTATTTATTCGGCCTCACTTTCAATACAAGTTAGAACAAGACGTCAGACTCTCACCTGTGAAGAGGATGCTCTGCCCAGCACGTACCTTTCAGGTCCCTGAGAAGCTCTTTGAAACTCCCCAGTACATAGGTTCAGTGGCTGGGCTTTCCTAGTCTGGCAATACAGTTGCCTGTGTCTTTCATTTAGCTTTCTCTCTTGCTTTCAGAGTATTACTCAAGGAAACACTGTCTTGTGTGAAGAGAGTGTCTTCCTTGTTATCTATTCGATCTGACCTGCGAAGTTGAGCAGCTGCCCACATACTGAATGTCACAAACATATTTATGTGTTATCTAGTCAGTAAGTAGTGTATCTTTCAACTGCATGATTTTTTATTGCATGGGGGAGAAAGTTCAGAATGCTTTCTTTGAGTGCCCACAGCACTATTCATAGTATTTATAACACTGCTATGTAATGTTTCCTCTCTGCTCAACTTGTAAGTATTGTTCTTGTTCTGCTTTATAAAACAAATAGAAAAGAGTTGTAAACCAAAAATTATGTGATTATACCTAGTTGCGCAGACTGACTTGGGCAACTCTATTTACCATTGTTGTTTTGTATGGGCTCAAGGTACTCTTTTATACATTTATTTAACCTTAATGACATTACCATTCATTGAAGAGTTTTTAACTTACAAACCTTCTCGGTATACAAGTTTTCCCTTGTCATTTTTAAAATTTATTACTCTTTTTAGGTATTCATGATAGTAGAGCAAATGTTGACATATTATACATGGAGTTAAACTCATTTTAGTTATCATTCCATTCTTGAGGTGTACATGGTGTGGACCTTCCCTGGTGGTATATTTATATATAAACATTGAAGAGTTGTGTCTGATTCATTTAATTGTCATTTGTATTCCTATTTCCCTTTTCTTCCTTTCAATCAAACTTTGTCTAATCCACTGAATTTCTATTCTCTCCCCCTCCCTTGTTGAGTGCTTTAGCATCTCTATATATTATGTATTATATGTAATGTCTGTTTCATTCTACTATCATTTCTTCCCATATTCCTTCCCCTCACTGCACTCCTCTCTACTTAATCAAAACAACTATTCTTCCCCACCCCAATTGTGAATTAGCATACACTTATTGGAGAGAACATTTGGCCTTTGTGTTTCTATGGGGGGGCATATTTCACTTAGCATGATATTCTTCAACTCTATCCTTTTACCACCAAATGGCATAGTTTCATTCCTCTTTGAAGCTAAGTAATATTCCATTGGTGGGGGAAATTATATATATATATATCACATTTTATTTATCCATTCATCTGTTGAAGGAAACATAGGTTGGTTCTATGGTTTATCTATTGTGAATCATGCTGCTTTAAACATTGGTGCAGCTGTTTCCCTGTAGTATGCTGTTTTTAAGTCCTTTGGGTATAGTCCAAAGAGAGGGATAGCTGGGTCAAATGATGTTTCCATTCTGGTTTTTCAAGGCATCTCCATACTGCTTTCCATGGTGGTTGCACCAATTTGGAGTCAATCTCATGAGCAATGTGTGAGTGTTCCTTTTTCGTTACAACCTCACCAACATTTATTGTTGCCTGTATTATTAATGATTGCCATTCTGACTGAAGTGAGATAAAATCTTAAAGTAATTTTGATTTACATTTTCCTAATTGCTAGATATGTGGAATGTTTTTTCATGTATTTGTTAATGGATTATATTTCTTCTGTGAAGTGTCTGTTCAGTTACAGAGTCCATTTGTTAATTGGTTTTTGTTATTGTTGTTTGTGTTAATTTTGAGTTCTTTATATACCCTAGACATTAGTGCTTTTTCTGAATTATGTGTGGTAAAGATTTGTATAAAAACTGTAGGTTCTTTCTTCACATTATTGTTTCTGTTGCTGAGAAGCAGCTTTTTAGTTTGTATCTATCACCTTTATTTTTTCTTGATTTTTAATTTTTGTGCTGTAAGGGGTCTTGTTATGGAAGCCAGATTGTGGACCTACATTCACCTCAGATTTTTAAATGGCATCCCAAGTTCATGAATGTTTCAGTTTTATTGTTTCTCCTACTATCTTGCCTTACATTTCTACATGTTCTAAAGAGTCATGAAATGATCTAGCTTCACCTACATGATTTTCTGATGACTATTATTTTTTAATATGTAGCTGCAGATTATTTAAAATATAAATCTACTATTTCAGACTTCAAATAAAGCACATACATGCCTTGCATAGGAAATATTCCATCAATAAATCAACATCAAATCTATAATATATATATATATATATATATATATATATATATATATATATATATATATATATAATGTATAAAAGAGCCTGGATCCAAATGCATGCACATCCAACACAGAACTTGGCCCATAACAGTTATTCTGTACTAGTTCTACACTTTAGAACCTCCATGAAAGCTGTTATAAATCCAAAGCCTGAGACTCATTCCTCAGACATTCTTCTTTTTTGGGGGTGGTATGATAACAAAGGTTGAACTCAGGGGCAGTCAACCCCTGAGCCACATCCCTATCCTTATTTTATGTAGACACAGGATCTCACTGATCTGATTAGTAAATTTTTTTTCACTGAGGCTGGCTATGAACTCATGACCCTTCTTCCTCAGCCTTCCAACCTGCTTAGATTACAGGCAAATATCACAATGCCCAGCTCCCCAGAGAGCCTTCTTTAACTGGTTGGAACCCACTTGTTCAGTATGTTTTGGCCTAATCCTCACAATTAGAGATGAAATTATTTTTCTCTCTATGAAAACTCATGGCTACAAAGAGATTAGACTCAACAACACCTAATTACACAGCATGTCCACATTACAACAAAAGTGTGGTCTGCAATTCTCCACCTCTCCAATGAGCTCTTCTTGGCTCCACAAAGTTGGAAATACTGGCCAACCCTCTGCCATGGCTCATTCAGAAGCCTCCCAGGAGGTGAGTGTGTATGAGGGACAGTATTCCAGGTGGCACTTTGGTGATTAATAGGCTATACCAGGGAGTAAGGCAGAGCCCAATTCACCAAAGGCACAAAACTTTCATGTGGCGGGTCCAGGATGGGAGCTGCATGAGGGAATACTTTTCCTCCACCCTTGATATGTCTTTCTAACTGTTCACATGCTGAAATACTTGTTCAATGACTTGCACTCTTTTCCTGTTTTATGTTTCCCTCTCATGTGGCTTTGGAGGTCTCATGCTTTTGCAATTATTGTGACTTTCTTCTTCAGTTTTCCAACCTCCCTCATCCCATCCATGTGGAATTTGTGTCTGTGGATATTAGTTTTGATTTTATATATTTCCATTTAGTTCAAATTTCCATTACCTCTAGAAAAAATAAATGTCTCATTCATTATCATGCTTGTACTTACCCTTCACATGTTGATAATGGCAGTGTTCAAGAACTATATTCTGATTTCTACAACTGGAACATAAGTGGGTCTGCTGAAAATGACTGTTTTTTCTTTTGACTCCAGATAATGGGGATCCTTTTTAATATAGCTAATTAATGCTTTTATGTATATTTATATACAGTACACAGAATACTGAGCCTGCTTTTTACATGAATTTCTCTCAGAGAAGGTCGAGTTGATCATGTAGGTTTTTTAGAGTGGACTCCAGCTAGGACTCTGCCTCGGCTCTGACTAGATTTCATCTGCCTGTGATTTCTACAACATGTGACCTATAGATCTTCCTCCTCTTTTCTTAATTTTAATATTTCCCTTAGAGCTTGAGCTTGAGCTTGTCATTAGCATGCACAGATAAATGTGACCCTAAGACACACAGAGCAAGATAAAGCAGGAAAGCTGAAAGCAAAACTTGACTCTTCAATTGCATTATCAGTCAGGGAAAATGGACCTTCCTGCAGGATCGTGTGGATTTCCCAGTAATGAGAGCTTGGGGTCTTCAGAGAATTGCATGGGCTCTTTCATCCATGAGGATGTCCACAGAACATAGTAGAGGAGAGTGTGGTTGTGGAGTCTCTAATCAAGACCTCCAGAAACCAAGCAGGCCTGATTTTATTGTTCAGTTACATGTGTACTCAGGCAGTGCCTAAGCAAAATATAAACAACCACCAATGTAATGTCTGCTCAGTGTCCTTGCAGTGAACAATCAAAGAGTGGGAGTGTAACACATGGCCTTGTGCCCAGAGTTGTGCCGATGGGGGAAGCAGTTTGCCACTCACTCGCCTAGCATGGGGAGTGGCCTACAACGCAGATGCCCTTAACCTATGCCATGTAAGCAGTACTCCATGCACTTGTGCCCACAGAGAAGCACCTCTGGGTCTTCTTCTTTCTTGACTTCAAAGAACAATTTCTCTTCTAGTTGCTTTTCTCAGGAGAAATTTAAAATAATAGTAATATAAATATCATAGATGTAAGTGTGAACCCTGAGGTGTATTTTAAAACCCTGACAAATTATAAAAGCAAGCCATGGTTCTCATATCTACTTCTCACAAGAAGCTGCCATTCATTCAGTCAAGTATTGCCCAGGTTTGCTCATCATTTTACTGGAGGGTGTGTTTTGCAGCAGAGGTGCTGGGTGATGATGTTGCCCTCTCTGTGGTGTCAGTAATTTCTCCCTAGTGCTCTTCATAGATTGTCAGCACACAAAGAGCCACATGTAAGAGGTTTCTGCCTAGGCTTACATCAGTCACAAGCCCACTTGCTTGAAGCAAGACCAGTCCCAATTCTCCATCTCCCTTTTATCTGTTAGTGAACACCAAGAGGACATGGGAAGCATTGGCAGTAGTGGTGAAGCTGAGCTGGGTGATAAGGACAACCCCAAGCTGTAAGTCTGCACATGTGTTGTTAGGGGTAACAGATCTTATTTACTCTCCCGTTATAAACAGGATGGTTTTAAATTCCACATTTGTTTCTGTTGTGAAACAAAGCAATTTTAAAACCCTCCTTTTTTCCTTTGTAGCACAGATTGAACCTAGGTCACTTAGTCATTAAACTATCTCACCAGCCATTTTTTATATTGGGGGAAAATATTGCTAAGTTACTGAAATTTGGCCTTGCAATACTCTGACTCCTAAGTCAATGGGATTGCAGGCATTCAGATACATCTAAAGCAATTTTTAAGTTATTTTTTTACATGATAATATAGATCAATTTAAGCCTATACTGTAAAAATATTTATAGAATATTTGACTTACATAAAATAAATTCATAAGAATTGGCATATGACATTTATATCTAGATCTCACCAAAAATAACTAAGGCCTAGTGATTAAATGTGAAACCTAATATATTTGAGGGATACCAGGGATTAAATTCATGGGCACTCAAAAATTGAGCTACATCTCACTCCTATTTTGTATTTTATTTAGAGACAGCATCTCACCAAGTTGCTCAGGACCCTGCTGTTGCTGGATTTGAACTCAGCATCCTCCTGTCTTAGCCTTACAAAGCACTGGGATTATACTTTAAAGTTTTTAAATTTATATTCTTTTTTCTAGATTTACCATGGGAGACTGTCTTTTTCTAGTGACTTTTCATATTTCACAAATCCTGTATGTTTGCACTCATATGTTGAAGCTGAGAAAGTTGATCACAAGGAACCACAAAAGAGAAAATCTTTTTATATCTGTTATAAGAGACAGTTGGCAAGGAGTGCCAAAAAGCAGTTAAGAGGGAAAAGTAACTCTTAGGTTTTATACCCCATAATTTTAACTGTATAAGTAATTATTAGACTGTGGACATTCTAAAAAGAGTTCACACAATTCAAACATCAAATTAATATTTTAGAAGGTAGAAATTGCACAGATTTGATCACTACACATGTTCAATTAAAATGCTGGATCCTATATGAAGATAAAAATTAAAAATTAAACAATAATTAACACTTCAAGTAGCAAAAATAAACAAAGATGGCTGGAAATACAAATCATGACTCAATAATAGCCTTAAATGTTAGTGGCTTAAACACACCAATCAAAAGACATAGACTAGTAGCTTGGGTTAAAAAAAATCCAACCATATTCTGCCCCCAGGAGACTCAGGAAAGGACAGACTGAAGGTGAAAGATTGGGAAAACACATACCACTCACATGAACCTTGAAAGCAAGCAGGGGTCTCCATACTTATATTAAATAAAGTAGTCTTCAAGCCAAAGTCATCAAAATAGATAAAGAAGAACATCTCATACTGCTTAAGGGAACCGTACACCAACAAGACATAACAATCATAAATATATTTGCCCCAAACAATGGCGCACCTATGTTCAAACAAACTCTTCTCAAGTTCAAGAGTCAAATTGACCACAACATGATCTGGGGTGAATTTAACACACCTTTCTCACCAATGGATAGATCTTCCAAGCAAAAGTTGAATAAAGAAACTATAGAGCTCAATAACACAATTAAAAACTTAACTGACATTTATAGAATACATATCAGACCATAGGAGAAAGCTCTGTACCATGCCAGGCCAGAGGGAGGAGGAAGGCTGGCCTCACCCTGTGCGCTAGTCTGGTGGAAGCCCATCAACCCTTAAAACCCAAAATCAAACTTTTAATCATTGAATACTAACAGTTTTCTCATTTCATTTCCATGATCTTTTTTGCATTTTACTTTCACCTTTACTTTTTACTTTGCAGTGAACAATTCTTTTGTTAATACTTTCATTCAGATTATTTTTCCTATATTTGTCATTTTAACACTGCTCATTGCTACTGTATAAAATTTAAATACTTTAATGTTGACCATTTAACCCATAACATTATTGAACTTATGTTTCATTAGTTCATGGAAATTTCTTAGAAACGTTATGGAAATAATAGAATCATCTGCATATGCTATTGATTTTTGATGAAAATCCCATTTAATATACTCAAACAATATTTAGAAGTCAGAAAAGCAAACTTTTTTTTCTTTTTCTAAAACTAGATTGTGAAACACTTCAGTTCACACCTTTAAATATGAAAACAGTTCATAGCTGCCGTTAAGTGGATTGAAAAAAAATTTTCCTCAGGTCATAATTGGCCATAGGTTTTACAGGAATATGGTAAGTGATTTGCCATAGCTTTGCTCTATCAAAATGATTTTGGGGAACTTCCCATATGACAATGTCCCTTTTGGTCATGAAATCCAATCATTCTTTTTGTTGTTGTTATCAGTTTCCTAGGGGTTTTGAATATCTGTGTCAACATCTATAAAAGGATGGTCTGCAATTTCCATTCTTATGCTGTGTTAGCTGATATTTCTGGCCTTACTGAAAAAATTAGTCAATTTTCTTCTTCTACATTTAGACGTGATCATAAATTATTGTTACTGATCCTAATTACATGTTTCATAGAAATCACCCATGAAGGCTCCTTTTTAAAAATGTGATTACTGTTTGTTTTTTTGGTAGGTCAATTTTTAGAGCTGGGTTTTTGCCAGGTTGGCCTCAAATTCTGTAGCCTAAATCCTCTTCTTGCTGTGGCCTCGAGGTAGTGAAGACTAGTGGCATGTACTCCCATATCAGCATAACTGCATGTATTTTTTGAGCAGCTGTAAAGTTAAATGTTGATTTGTAGGTCTATTTTATATTTTTTCACATCTGGGTCTACTAATGTATTCTATTGATTCCTGAAGTAATTTTCAAAGTTGACGATTATCTTGTAATTTATCTGTATTTTGTTGTTTTCCAGGCTCGAGATTTTCTTGGCAATTAAGATGGAATAATGAGGAAGCATAATGTGGGAAAATGAGAACCTGGCATTTTGCTAATGGATCTCAAGATGCCCCGTGAAGGATGGAGAATGTGCACCCATAATCCTGTGAGACAAATAAAGCAGAAAAGCTACATTATCAGTTTATGTAGTTTAATATGTGATCTTGAGTAACTTTCATATGTCTTTACACACTTTTTTAATTTTTATGGGAGAATTCAATTATTTTACCATATTTAAATTAGGTTATGAGGGGTTTATATTAAAATTTGGTGAGTTGTGTAAGTTTCTTATATTTTGGATGTTGAGCTTTTTCAGATGTGGGGCTAGAAACGGTTTTCTTTAACCCAGTCTTTTACATTTCATTGATTGATTTCTCTGCTGTATAGAAGCATTTTTAGCTTTATATAATCTCAGCCATTTTTTCCGTGTACAGTCTCTGCATATTCTATCTAAAACCATTGCCAACACCAATGGCAAAAAATTTTTCCTATTTTCTTTTGGAATTTTTATGCTTTTAGGTTATATCACAATGAGATATAGCCACATGCTTGTGGGCTCAATCCTCAAAATGTTGGTAGGTAACACATACTGCAGTGGATATGCAGAAAAGGAAACATTTGGACATCCTTGCCAGGAATATAAATTTGAATAGACATTAAAAATACTATAAGGGTTTTTTCAAAAAATTATAACTAGAGATGCAATATGACCTAGACCTTGAGAATATGCCTGTATATTTAGGATTCTTCAGAAAAATAGAATACAAAAAAATGTACATGTGTATACAGAAGGCAGCTTATTATATTTACTCACATAATCATGAGACAAATAGTCACCAAATGTTTGCCTGCAGGATGGCAACACTGGGAAACTGGTAACAGCTCAGTACAAGAAGCTGGAAGCTTCACAATATGAGGAAGCAAATGAAGCAGCTGTGGTCAAGGATAGAGGGCTTAAATGATCCTGGTAGATGAAAAAACAAATAACCTGGTCAACAAGTGGGCTAAGGACCTGAACAGACACTTCTTAGGAGAGGATATACAATCGATAAATATATGAAAAATGCTCATCATCTCTAGGAATCAGAGAAATGCAAATGAAAACTACTCTAAGATTTCATCTCACTTCAGTCAGAATGGCAGCAATTATGAAAACAAATAACAATAAGTGTTGGTGAGGATGTGGGGAAAAGGTACACTCATACATTGCTGGTGGGACTGCAAATTGGTACAGCCAATTTGGAAAGTAATATGGAGATTCCTTTGAAATATGGGAATTGAACCTCAATTTGACACACCTATCCCTCTCCTCAGTCTAAGCACAAATGTTTAAAAACAACATACTACAGGGACACAGCCAGATCAATGTTTATGGCACCACAACTCACAATAGCTAAACTATGGAGCCAACACAGATGCCTTTCAGTGGATGAATAGATAAAAAAATGTGGCATATATTCACAATGGAATTTTACTCAGCTATAAAAGCATAAAATCGTGGCATTTGCATGTAAATGGATGGAGTTGGAGAAGATAATGATTAGTGAAGTTACAAATGCCCTCCCTCTAAAAACAAATGCTGAATATTTCCCTGAGATAAGGGGGCTGACTCATAGTGGAGTAGAAGGAGGAGCATAGGAGAAATAGATGAATTCTAGATAAGGCAGAGGGGTGGCAGAAAAAGGGAGGTGGATGGGGAATAACAAGGATGGTAAAATGTAATGGACAACATCATCCAAAGTACATGCATGAAGACTTGAATTGGGTGTCAACATACGTTACATAAAAAAGATACAAAATTGTGATTTATATGAGTATTAAGAATTGTAATGCAAAAGAAAAACGAATAGCATTAACTTACATTAGGTAGAAAAAAGTGTAAGGAGGGGAAGGCAGGGGATGTGGAAATAAGAAAGAGAATGAAACAGACATTAGTACTTTATTTATGTATGTGACTGTATGACCCATGTGATTCTACAATACGTATACTCAGAAAAATGAGAAATTATATCCCATCTATGTATATATATCAAAGTATATAAATGTATTATACTGTCATGGATAACGAATTATAACAAATAAGATTTTTTAAAACACCCCGGTAGAGCCAATTGTGCAACTCCCCAAAGGGGGACTTCAAGAAGCTTGGAGCATAAGCAAGTGACTGCTTCTCTTGCTTTTTTCCATATCAAACCTATTGAACACCAATATATATATGTTCATTACTGGTATCCCCCATGCTTTCTGACTCAGCCTTCTGGAAGCAAACTCACAGACACCTGCAGAGATCTTCCACATTCTGTTTTAAAACTGAAAAAGAAAATTATGGTGGATCTCTTTCACTGGTAAGGCAACCCTGGGTCGAAACCGCAGAAACAAAAGAATATTCTCCAATAACACAGACAAGCTGGAGGACTTTAGGATAAGTGAGATGATTCAGATGCAGAAATACATTGTATACTCTCTGTTCAGAGCCTGGAAGGAAATAGAATGGATGTGTAGTTAGAGCCTGGTTGTTATCAAGAAGCATCATCAATAATATCACATCATTTACTGGAATTCCAAAAGACAGCAGGATTGTGTTCTTAGTGTAGAATTTGATAATTATGAGAGATGATGGTTTTTATCATCACATAGCAATTGCACATACTTATGGGATTTAATGTGATGTTTATATATATGCATATACATGTATTCCTCATATCCAAATACCCTCTTCTGCCCTTGATGCCCCCCACACACTCCTCAGCCATACTCATCACTATTGTACTTGCACATGATATTATATTAGTTAACGTATGAGATGTGACACTATTGTGTATTTCTTCCCTTAGCATGACATCAACCAATTTCATCTATTTTGCTTACCATTAGAGGAGTTTGTATTGATGGCTGAGTAATAGACCCTGGTGAATATATAATGTACTTTCTGGTGAATATGTTCAATTGCTTACCTAAATCACTGGCTTTTCTTTATATCTGTATTTTTAAACATACTGTTATTCAACTTGAATTTATGTAACAAAAGAAAGCAACAACTGGAAGAGAATGAAGAAACTGGGAGCCGGGGCACATACCTGAAATCCCAATGGCTTGGGAGCCTGAGGCAGGAAATCTACGAGTTCAAAGACAGACTCAGCAAATTAATAGGGACCTATACAACTCAGTGATACCCTGTTTCTAAAATAAATTTAAACATGACTGGGGCAGTGGCTTTGTGGTTGAGTGATACTGGGACCTATCCCTAGTATATCCTCCCCCCAAAAAAAGAGAATAAAGAAACTAGAAAACTATGTCCTAACCTGATTTTATCAATTGAAAAGAAGCCAAGGCATAAGAAAAATCATATCTTTTAAGTTTGTTAACATAAAGTTAATAAGCTCTCTCTTTGAATCTTTCACAAAGTGAAATATTTTGAGAGCATTTAGTAGGTTATATTACATGAAAAACTGCTCTTGTGCAAATAATGAAATAAAACCTTAGCAAGGTGTAGTGGTGCATGACTGTAATCCCAGTGCCTCTGGAGGGTGATACAAAGTCAGCCTTAACAACGTAGGAAAGGACTAAGCAATTCAGGGAAATCCTGTTTCTAACTAAATTACAAAAAAAGATCAGGAATGTTGCTGAGAGGTTGAGTGCCCCTGGGGTCAATCCACACCATTAAAAACAAAAACAAAGATAAAAAAGAAATAAGACATTAGGCTGCTGAACATTTAAATTTTCAGTGTTCCAAATATTTGACCCAATACTCCCAAGGTCACTTCATCCATCAATTTATAATTGAAACCTCTAGTTATTTGTTTGTGAGAGAAAAGAGACAGAGATGTTCCTGAACTCTGCCATTCCATAAGCTAGACAATGATATGCCCATTGTGATCCCCAAGAGACTGTGGCTCAGTCCTTTCTCTTCATGCAAGGATGCACCTTGAGGAGTGGATGTTGGTTTGACTGCTAATAAGGAGGTAAAAGGAAAGTAATGTGTGTGGGCGTGTTGGTAGGGTGTGATAATGATGACTTCTGACCAAGTCCAACCCATGATCATCTTTTTAAAATGTACCCAGTACATGGTTTATTTTCTTATATATCTTCTGTGATCCTACAGTTAAATGTGAGGGACCCTATTCTCTATACCCAGTTACCTTAGCATTGTTTTTGTCAGTTTGATGCATCACAATTTGGAATACTTAGTTCCCCTCCCTCAGAGCCCTGACCTCATGTCTTTTTTGTTTATATTTTTAATATCTGGGAATTCCTCAAATACTAAGTTGCAGGTGAATCCACAGTTGATGTTACCTCTTCCAAGGATAAGGATGGACATTTTCTGTCATTGTGGCCTCTACCTTCTACTCACAAAATGAGGACTTTATTCACGTTTGAAACCTAGATATTATCCTGAGCCATCTGTTATATGAACGTCAAGAATTTAATCCCTGGGTTTGGGGCTCAGGGTTGGAGAACCTGCCTAGCACATGTGAGGCACTGGGTTCAATCCTCAGCACCACATAAAAATAAATATATAAATAAAGGTACTCTGTCCACTACATCTAAAGAAAACAAAAAGACTAATCTCTACCAGGGTTGTGATGGCACATTCATGTAACCCCAGGTGCCCTGGAAGTCAAGCCTTGAGGGTCACAATTTTGAGTTTAGCCTCACTCACTTTGCAAGACCATATCTCAAAGAAAAATAAAAATGGGATGATGATAGAGCTCACTGGTAGACCATACTTAAGTCGCGTCCTCAGAATCACAGGGGTAATTTTTTAAATCCTATTTTTTTCTATGAGTTAAGGTCACCAAAAATAAGAAGGTGGCTTAGGGATAATGTTATATTTTCTAAAAACAAGCCATGTTAAATGTTCAAGTGTTAACATTTCTTGAAAAATTCCCAAGTATTTTGCTTTTGATATTATGGTCAGTAGAACTGTCTTTAATTTTATGTTTGCTACTTATTTTCTTATGCACAATAATAACTGATGATATAAAATTTTATTACTGTTTTGAGGTCATCTGATGCTTCTAATAGTAATTAGTGAACTCCTACATTAAAAAATATCCACTTAAAATCCACTTCTACCTCATTTTGGAAAACCTCAAAAGTTAGACAGCAAGAAACATAAGTAAGTTGCAATACCCCTTTGACAAAGGCAAATCCAAATTTTCTATCACAGAGCAAGGATCATACCTGAGTCCCGTTATGCCATAAGGAGTCTAGACCCTGGTGCTTCCTGTGTGAAACCTCACCCGCACCCAGAAAGCACCTGGGGGACTACAGCTGCAAGATTCACTCCTACTTTGGGGATGTAAACTGGCAGCAGAAGACAGGAAGGCTCCCACCAGCCTCATCTCGCATCTATACCAGGTGACCTTGAGCAGGGGACTCCTCTCCAAGTTCCTTCTGGGGTGGAAGTGTCACTGAGAAGTCATTGATAAGCATTATTGTCCACCTGTCAGGTGTAGCAAAAGGAGCTGGGCAGAGCCGAAGTGCTGGGCGGAGAGGTCCTGAGAGGCCAAACCTTAGGAGCAGTGGGCGGGGCGGGGCCCAGCGAATAGGCAGAGCTGGGGGCAGAACCGAGCAGAGTGAGTGGAACCTCACACCAGTAGGAGGGGCGGAGCGGGGCCTAGGGAATCAGGTGGGGCGGAGAGGAGCAAGAGGAGCCCAGGGAATGGGTGGAGCTGGGGCTGGAGCTAGAAGGTCTGAGAGGAGCCCGACTAGTGGGCACAGCTGGGGGTGGAGCCGAGCGGGGCTGAGTGGAGCCCCACCCCTAAGAGCACAGGGGACAGGGCCAGCAGAAACACGTGGGAGGCGCGGCCTGCCCCTGGGTCCCCAGGAGAACGCAGCGCGGGGAACAAGGAGCCTCCAGGGGAGCTGAGGGAGAGGCGGGCTCATGCGCACATGGTGAAGGAACAGGAGAGGCGCGTGTGTCTAGAAATCCCCTCAGAGGTCGCCTTCGACCCAGCGGGGAGCGGGCCCTAGGGCTCCCGCGGTCTGAGATGTGACCCCAGAGTCCGCTCCGCTGGCGCAGTTCCTCCCTCACAGGGGAGGCTGCGGAGGGAGGCTGAGGACCTGCTGCGTAGCCTTCTTCGTCCCTCCTCAGGGACGTGGGGGACTCTCCGTATGTCCAGGTGGGTTGGGGTCCGGGGGTCTCTGGGAGGGTACTGGGATGTCGCCTTGGAGACTTTGTTTCTGGGCGAGAAACTGGTCCTAGCCTGGCCCCCGCGGTCCCCCGCACTGACCCGGGCAGTGCGTCCTGGCCCTGGGCAGGGGGAGAAGTGCGGACGGGAGCGGAATCGACCCCGCCAGGGCGACTTTGGGGACTCGCTGCAGCTGTGAGCAGGACACGCCTCTCAGGCTGGACAGAGGCCAGCGCAGCCCTGGGGTCTCTAAGGAACGGTATGGGGTGGGGGGGGCGCAGGGGTGACGGGGATGTGGTTGAGACGGACAGGTGGATAGTTTTGTCCTCTATAAAACAGTCAACACTCGGTGTCGCAGGCTCCGCCCTGGACAGTGAGGACACAGGAGAAGACCCCTGGCCTGGAGTCCCCGTGTCTCCTGGGAGTCCGCTCCTGTTCCTGGTCTGGACCTAGAGTTCAGGCGCTGAGCAGGCATCGGACACTAGGTGTCACCAGAGCTGTGGAGGTGCCAAACAGGCGTGGGCTCCTTTAGGTCCCTGATGTCCTGACACCCTCCATGGGGACATTTCCACTGCTGAGTTTTCACACTGTCACCTCTCATAGTGTCACTCAGCTGCCCCGAGACCCTCCTACCTGAGATAAAGGCCTCCTTCAGGAGATGGCCCTCGCCGCCTTCTGTAGTTGCGTCCCCACGAGTCCCCCCAAAATTCCAAGGACATCTGTCAACCTATCTCACCTGGTGCTCCCTGGGCTTAATGTCATTTCCCCCGTTAGACGTGCTGAGCTGAGCATTGGACACCAGGTGGCGCCAGAGCTGCGCGTAAACTCTCCCTGAAGCCACAGCCTTGGGCTCTGTGCTCATTAGCCTGGTTCCTGGAAAGCCTTCAGGATTCCTCTTAAGAGCAGAAACTAGTTTTAGTGTAACTAAGTGAAGTTGATTCATGGAATAAATTTTCCCGCCAGGAAAGAGAGGAATATTACACTCTGCCCAGAGTGTTTTGGGTCCATCTTCTTAGAAAGCAAAATACACAATTAGATCCACAAGTGAGATGAGGGTCTGAATTCTGCCATGACTTCTCCCTATAACTGTCATTACTGGGAGGCTTCTGGAATCTCTGCCAATGTTGGGGACATTTTCTTCTCTTTTTGGGGGGTTCTAATTTTCATAAGCCATAAAATAGAATTCAATCAGAAGCATCCCCACCCAATGAGTTCCATTAGTGTTCTACTGAACTAAACTACATAAAGATCAAGTAATGTGCTCTGGTTTCTAGAATATAGTTTCAATTCAAATGCTTGAGCCTGTGTATTTCTTGCTATCTGAGAAGATATAATAAAATAAAATTGCATCCAAAATCATAATAGTGGATGACACTTTTTTTTCTGTATTTAATTTTGGGAGGTGGGGAGCTTTGGGGATTGTTCCCACAAATGCTTAACAACTGACCCACATATCCAGCCATTTGTCTGTATATTATTTTGAAACAGGGTCTTCCTAAGTTGGTGAAACTGGGTTTGAACTTGCAATTCTCCTGCCTCAGCGTTCTGAGCTGCTGGGATTACAGGCTTGCAAGGTCCCACCTGGCTTACCTCTTTTAAAAAAATACATTTTAAAGTATACATTTAAAGTATACATTTATGGCATGTAATGTACATATACATAATAAATCACTTGCTTCTATAAAGCCTTCGTTTTGCAAGATGCCTTTAAGAATGTCATAGGGCAAATGCCTATAAATCTTGTTGGGTTTTTTACAAACCTCGGGCCCAAAGGAAATCTGTGGGGCCTGAGAGTTTCTTTTAGGACTGTCTCCTGCAGGGTTTTGACTTTTTTCATGTCTCAGCTTCAGTTTCTTCATTTGTAAAATGTGGCTCTTGATTTCTGCTTCGTGGTGTTGGGAGAATTCAGCCAGATGTTGGTAGGAGACAGCTGCTTTAGAAGATCCCTTAGGTGCTGAACCCATAGAACATGTGCTGTCAATCCCTCATCCCCTCTTAGAGTCTGTGGCAGTAAAATTGAATGGGACATTTATATGAAGAACATCATGGGGACTTTAATAGGAATTAAAGATCCTTGCATTGGATCTGTAGAGCGCTTTCAGTAGTATGGTGTTTTAACAATATGAATTCTGCTTATCCAAGAACGTGGGAGGTCTTGCCCTCTTCTGACAACTTCTACAATTTAGGGATGAGGGTCAGAAAAAAAGAAAGACAGTCATATGAACCTGACCTGACTTTGCTCTGCACATTTACGAATACACCACAGTAAATCTTCACATCATGTACAAATACAGGACTGGAACCTAATTAGAATAAGACCTATTTCATGGTTGTATAAATATGTCAAAGTAGATGCTATTGTCATGTATAATTTAAAAGAACAAAAAATAATATAAATATGAGCCGGGCACAGTGGCATACTCATGTATCTCAGCAGTTCAGGAGACTGAGGCAGGAGGATCATGACTTCAAAGCCAGCCTCCCTAAGAATGAGGACCTAAGCAACTCAGTGAGACCCTGTGTCTAAATAAAACACAAAATAGAGCTGGGTGTGGGGCTGGGTCAAGTGCTCCTGAGTTCAATCCCTGGTACCCCCCAAAAAATAATTAATTAATAACAAGTGTGCATAAGCTATAAACATTCAAAAATTTGCATAATTACAGATCCAAAACTAAAAGAAAAAACAGGGTGTAAAAGGTGGAAAAATAATGGACTAAGTTTTTTTTTTTACAAGCTTCATAAAAGAATATTGACCAAAAAAAAAAATGAAAGGAATCCTAGATCAAAATATAGTCAAAATTAATGGAAATCCTCTTGCTGAGACGAGGTTAAAAATTCCTTGTAAACTTGAAAAAGTTGTAAGTATACTTTCTGTTTCAGAATATTGACATTACCGATACTTTAGAATAAGTCTCCAGAAGTTCTGGGAGAAAAGAGAATGTGTTTTTTTTTTTAAAGTAAAGAAATGGGGGACATTCATAGTGGTGCACAACTATAACCCCAGAAAAAATCTTGACATTCCAAAAATCTGAGTTTAATGGGCATAAAATATTATTTTCCACAGTAGAAGGGGAAGAGAGAGAAAAGGTGAGGGGAGGGGAGAGGAGGGGGGATAGTAGAAAATAGGACTGACAGCAGAATTCATCAGACACTAGAAAGGCAATATGTCAATCAATGGAAGGGTAACTGATGTGATACAGCAATCTGTATACGGGGTAAAGTTGGGAGTTCATAACCCGCTTGAATCAAACTGTGAAATATGATGTATTAAGAACTGTGTAAGGTTTTGAACGACCAACAATAAAAAAAATATTATTTTCCCAAGTTTCAGGAACTTGTATTCCTGGATATTTTGTCACCAGGAATGGGAAACCACCACCATCTTTTCTCTTTAAATATCCTTGCAACCTCACTGACATGCACCTAAGTGGTTGAGTACAGGACTGACTCTATTAGCTTGTAATATGTGAAATTAGTTTTGGACAAGAAATGCTTTGTGAGAAAATCCTAGCAAATATTTTTTCAGTAATGCAGGGTTACCCTGTGTAAGCTGAGGTTTTGATATAGAACCCAACTTCCTTCTAAGGTCTTTGAAACTTGGAAAAATTACACAGAGTACAGAGTCACTTATATCCATAGTATTTCTATTTGAGTTATGATATGGTCAAAAAAACACAAATGACAATGGCACTTTGCATTTAAACTGCCAGAAAGCAGGAGGTTGTCTTAAAAGCAGATGATGCTCTCCAAAATCAGCTCATCAGAGGCCATGGATAACAATGAAAGCACGTTGCTCTCAGAGACCCTGGAACCCAGAAGACAACGAGACCATATTTAAAAAAAATTAAATTTGTTTTAATTAGTTACACATGACAGTAGAAAACATTTATGCACTTTGGTATATCCTACATAAATGGGATACATTTTTTCTCATTTTTTCTGAGTGTACATGTTGCAGAATCATATTGGATGTGCAATCACATATATACATACAGTAATAATGTCAGTTTCATTCTACTATCTTTCTACCCCCACATCCCCTCCATATCTTAAAAGTGTAAAAAAAAAAATAAACAACTCTTTTCCTTCAAATGTTATACATGAAGACCAAATATTTTTCAAGAATAGAGTTGAAAATGACATTTTCCAGATACAGAAACCTGGATGTATTTTTCCACATGGCATACACAAATAGAATATGTCCAGGATCCAGATAAATCAAAACAGAAGTTGTCCAGGATTCGGATTAATGATAAATTATGAGAACCTAGACCTGTGGATCGAAGGGAAGCATCAAATGCATGAGAAATGCCCAGGAGAACCCAAGACACTATGTTTGATCTGGGTGGCAAAGAATGGCAGCAGATATGTGTCCATCCATCCCTTATGCTCAGATCCTGTTCTTTATTGGACTTTGCTTACAAAACACAAGTACAATGGTGATGTTTATCAGAATTTCTCGAGGGCCGTGACAGGCATTCAACCAGGCACAGGGCACCTTCCACAGTCATGGTGACCTTTCCTTTCACATCATCACCCTCCTGACTGCTGTGACAGGACCTCACCTCATGGTGGCTCTGATTGGCATTTCCTTGAGAACTGATGGATGTTGAGCGTCTTTTCTTTGCTCGTTGGCTACATACGTGTTTTTGCTTGGGTGAGATATCTATTCATATCTCGTGCTGTTTTTAATGAAGTTATTATTTTTTATTAAGTTCTGAGGTTTTAATAAAGGTTAACTTTTGGGGGTGCTGGGGACTGAACCCAGGGCCTTGTGCTTACAAGGCAAACACTCTACCAACTGAGCTATATCCCCAGCCCCAAACGTTGAAAATCAACCTCTTTCCTGATATATAATCTGAAAATGTAATCTTCATCTTGTGTGTTGTCTGTTGACAGCTGATTGTTCACCTTCCTGTACAGAACTATTGTAGTTTCATGTCATCATATTGCTGACTTTGTAGCCTGTACTTAGGGTGTGATATCCCAGAAAATCATTTTCTTTTTCAATGTCAAGAAGATTTCCAACTGTTTTCTTTTGGAACAGATTCAGGTCTCACATCTAAGCTTTCAAAACATCTCGACTTGATCTTTGTGTGTGCCATAGGAAAAGGGTCCATCATTTTTCTTTTGCATACAAATATCTGTTGACAAGACTATTTATACTACATTGGCTATATATGGCAGTGCTTTGAAAGATGTTTTCATGACGTTGTATGAGGATGTTTATCAAGGCACCCCGTTCTGTTCCACTAGTTTATAGGTTTACTATTATGTAACTATACCATAATGGGTTTTTTCATTCTTCCTTTTCTATTTCTTTTGTTCACATGTGTGGTTTTCAAGTGTTGGTGATGAACCCCAGGGCCTGTACATGCTAGGCAAGTGCTACATCTCCAAGTTCCATCCCCAGCCCTAACACACTGTTTTAATTACTATAGCTTCATAATATATTTAAAAATTGGGTGTGGTTCCATCAGCTTTGTTGTTTATCAGGGTTGATCTACCTATTTAGGATCTGGTAGGGTTGCATGTAGATTTTAGCTACCTCGTTTCCTATTTCTATAAAATATTCTTCTGAGATTTGGATAGGGATCGCATCTGTACATAACTCTGATGGTATGGACATTTTGATATTGACTCTTTGCATCATAAATATGATGAATGGTTCCTCTAATTTATGTTTGCTTTAATTTATGGCATCATTATACTTTCTGGGTACAAGTGTTTTCTTTCATTGGCCAAGTTCATGCCTCGGTATTTTGCTCTTTATAATGGTTTATTATGGGGATTGTTCTCTGAGACAAAGCAGAATTCTTGGGATGTTGCCTTTGTGTTCTGCTGAATGCCTGTCAGAATCCTGAAAGAAATTCTGTGGGATCTTTAGTGTTTATACATAAATGAACATGTCACTCCTGAGACAACGTCTCTCCTTCCTTGGAATTTGTATGCTATTGGGTGTCCCTATAGATGATCTGCATGTACTGAGCCACCTGTGTCCCACAGATAAACCCCAGATCCTCACCATGGATGATGCTTTCAATTTGGAGAAGATCAAGATGGTTTGGTGCTAATTGTTTAATGTGTAGCCCTCCATCATGAATTTTTGTGTATCTGGGCTCCTTTTTGGAGGGGTGGGGTGTCTTGGGTTACTGGTTCACTCTCCTCCATCAATAGTTGCTTTGTTCCACTTTCCAAGCTCAGTGTTCTGAAGTTGTGTGTGTCTAGGGTTCTCTTTTTTCAATCTTGTTGTGAATGGAGATGTGTTTCTTCAAGTCTCTGTGACATCCCTCTGATGCACCCCCCAAGTTCTAGTAGGTGGTACTTTGATTTTCGTTTTCCTCAAGGAAATTTCTTATTCCACTTGTGAGTTCTCCATGTGTGACTAGTTAAAAGATGTTGTTTTATCTCCACATAGTTGGGATGGACAGTTTTAAGTCTTTAATTTATATTCATTCTATGGTGCTTGTTGATATACTTGACGGGATATCAGTGTCCTTAAGATTGAGGAGGCTTGGGGCTGGGGATGTGGCTCAAGTGGTAGCGTGCTCACCTGGCATGCATGCGGCCCGGGTTCGATCCTCAGCACCACATACCAAAAAAAAAGATGTTGTGTCTGCCGAGACTAAAAAATAAATATTAAAAATTCTCTCCCTCTCTCTCCTCTCTCTCTCTCTTAAAAAAAAAAAAAGATTGAGGAGGCTTGTTTGTGACCTGGTGTGTGTCCTCTTGTGAACACTGATCTCAGCACATCAGAGTAGTGTTTTCTGCCCTTGGTGGATGTTCTACATGTCTCTTGGATCCTTTTGTCCTGGTTTAAAGCTACACCTTCATGTGAAGTCTTAAATTGTGTTGCAGTCATTGTGATTTCAGCCACCCAATATCAATTGATTGAGGAGTTTAATTGATTCAAACTTAACACCTATTCATGATAACTTAAACAGCCACTTTGTTTTGTCCTGTAATCCTTTGGACCCCTTTCTCCTCTTTTCTATGTTTCTTTTCTGATTTTTAAAATGTTTAGTCTCATATTCTTTGCTTCCTTTACTACTTACATTTTTAAAAAGACATTTTATTTGAGAGTATTTTATATTTGGCTAATTTTTCTAATTAAATAGAATATATGACAAGTGCATAATTTTCACAGCACTGCTATCATGATTGGTAAACTCCCACATGTGACTTACTGTCTAAACCTTGTGTTCTGACTGCATGCACCTCTCACCCATAAAGCCTCAACATGGGAGCTACCCACTGCGATGCTGAACATCTTTAGAAGGCTGAGAGACCCAGAGTGGCATGTAACAGCATCCGCATGGAGAACACCTCTCCTGAGAGAGGCTGAGATCAGAAGTGAGCTTCTCAAAACCAATCTTCACATCCCTGGGACAAATGAGCTCAGATGTTTCAAAGCTCATCAAATAACCCTGTGGCACGTTTAGAGTCTTATCCCTTACTTTATAGTTTCAGAAAGAATGTTTTCCACAACTGAGTTGATAATTAAAATAATTTTATGAGGATAAAATGTATACAACATAAACATTCTGACTACTTTTCAGAATTCAGTAGAGTGGCCTGGAATCTATTCAGATTATTGCACAACAGTCACCACCACCCATGACAGCATTCTCTTCCTAACTGAATAGAGGTTCTCCACATACCAAGGGATAGTGCCCCGCTGCCCCCTCTCTTGGTCTCTGGGATGCTTTTGTGTTCCTGCTCTGTCACTCTGCCCACTCCAACTCCCACCATCTTTAAGTACATTTATACAATGTTTGTTCTTTTGCGACTAAACCGACTTCACTGAGTATAGTAACTTTAGGACTCAGCTATGCAGCCCCGTGTTCCAGAATATTTTCCATTTTAAGGTCATTGCGTATTGTTTACATTTTCTTATGGTTGTAGATGTTGAGTTGTTTCTAAGTTCAAATATTTAAAGCATGGTTTTAGGAGCAGTGATGTGAAAATGACTATTTGATTCCCTGCATGTAAAATGGGTGTGTGTGTGCCTTTGAGTGTGTATTGTTTGTGTGCTGGATCATGTGATATTTTGTGGTAGAATATGTTTACAAATGTAGTTAGGAATAATACAGATAATGGAGATGATGCAATATTTGAAAACCATTAGAACTGTTGTGTATCTAAAAAGAGTTTGTAATAACCAAGGTTATGACAAGTGATATCCAACTCACACGCCCCTATTAAGGATCCAGTGAGAAATATGACATTGCCATAATATCTCAGAGAGGCACATGGTTTGGCTTTCATTGATGTAATTGTCATCCCTGCATGTCCAAGTGGATGGTTTAACAGAGGGAACGAGACTTTGCATTGCACTTAAACCAAAGACTCTAAACACTCTTTCATGATAAATCACTCCAAATTCAGCGCAATTTCTTGCCTTAACAGAACTTATTCACCACTGCATACTGAAATGTTCACAGTCTTCTCCCACATGTATCTGAAAATAACAATTATACGTTTTGCAGTACAAATAAACACCAAAGGACTGAACAAGGCATAGCTATGGGTCACGAGGATCTGGATACAGTAAAATATTGGATCATCTTTCAGTGTGATTCTTGCATAGGAGACTATGCTGTCCAAGATGGACATGACCACGAAGCAACTCATGAGCAGCAGGATTGTCTGGGTGGCCCTCAGTTCTGGGGATGACACTGGAGACGGGCTGGTGCTGTGGAGATGTTGGGACTGCCTCTTGTGCCTGCACAGGAGAGCCACCATGTATCCATTGGAAAAGGCCATGATTCCTATAAAGGAGACTTCCCTGAAGGTCAGCAGGGTGGACAAGCTGTGCCGGAGGAAGAAGGTCATGGGAATGAAGGAGCAGGATTCTGTGATGTACATAAAGTTGTCTGAGGTCCAATTTGGGGTAGCAGCAATGGAGATGAAGAGATGACTACTGAATAATGAGTAGATGACCCACAGGAAGAGAAGGAAACACAGGTTGTGAAGAGAGGATTTATGTTTGAACCTTGCCAAGCAGGAGCTCCTGGGGCTGAGGGTGATGGCTTGGAGGACACTCAGCAGGCATGTAGCACAGATGGAGAAGCCCCTCATCAACCTGTGCAGGTAGATGAGCAATTTACACGTCAGGTCATCCCACCTTCCCCCCGAGGTATAAAAATGTCCGAAGCTATAAAGCCATTGATGAGCAGAATTGCCAGGTGGATAAGGGCCAGGAGACCAATAGGCAGGTCAGTGGGCTTAGGTCTGTGCCCAGTAATGTGCAAGGAGATGTGAACGAGGAGAAGAAAAGCGTTTGCTATGACCCCAACGCCAGTCACGGTGTACATGGTGTTTCTTATGTGAATATTACTGTACAGTCTGTTGGCTTTGTTCATCTTACAAGGGAAAGAAAAATATGGTGACCACAGTAACTCACAAAAATGTCTTTTTTTATTTGCAAATCTGACCTCCTTCATCAATCTCAAATGAACACCACTTCCATTTAAAAAAACAGAATATTCATCCAACTGTATTTTTATTCCACATGAAAATTCAGTTCTGATACCTCAACATTGTAAAAGCAATCTACGATAAGCCACAGGCCAGCATCATTCTGAATGGAGAAAAATTGAAGGCATTCCCTCTAAGATCTGGTACAAGACAGGGATGCCCTCTCTCACCACTTCTGTTCAACATAGTCCTCGAAACACTGGCCAGAGCAATTAGACAGACGAAAGAAATTAAAGGCATAAAAATAGGAAAAGAAGAACTTAAATTATCACTATTTGCAGATGATATGATCCTATACCTAGCAGACCCAAAAGGGTCTACAAAGAAGCTATTAGAGCTAATAAATGAATTCAGCAAAGTGGCAGGATATAAGATCAACACGCATAAATCAAAGGCATTCCTGTATATCAGTGACAAATCCTCTGAAACGGAAATGAGGACAACTACTCCATTCACAATATCCCCCCCAAAAATAAAATACTTGGGAATCAATCTAACAAAAGAGGTGAAAGATTTATATAATGAAAATTATAGAACCCTAAAGAAAGATATAGAAGAAGACCTTAGAAGATGGAAAAATATACCCTGCTCATGGATAGGTAGAACTAACATCATCAAAATAGCGATATTACCAAAAGTTCTCTATAAGTTCAATGCAATGCCAATCAAAATCCCAATGGAATTTCTTGTAGAAATAGATAAAAGAATCATGAAATTCATATGGAATAATAAAAGACCCAGAATAGCAAAAACAATGCTAAGCAGGAAGTGTGAATCAGGCGGTATAGCGATACCAGACTTCAAACTATACTACAGAGCAATAGTAACAAAAACAGCATGGTACTGGTACCAAAACAGGCGGGTGGACCAATGGTACAGAATAGAGGACACAGAAACCAATCCACAAAACTACAACTATCTTATATTTGATAAAGGGGCTAAAAACATGCAATGGAGGAAGGATAGCATCTTCAACAAATGGTGCTGGGAAAACTGGAAATCCATTTGCATCAAAATGAATCTGAACCCCTATCTCTCGCCATGCACAAAAGTTAACTCAAAATGGATTAAGGAGCTTGATATTAAATCAGAGACACGGCATCTGATAGAAGAAAAAGTTGGTTATGATTTACATACTGTGGGATCGGGCCCCAAATTCCTCAATAGGACACCCATAGCGCAAGAGTTAACAACTAGAATCAACAAATGGGACTTACTCAAACTAAAAAGTTTTTTCTCAGCAAAAGAAACAATAAGAGAGATAAACAGGGAGCCTACATTCTGGGAACAAATCTTTAATCCACACACTTCAGATAGAGCCCTAATAACCAGAATATACAAAGAACTAAAAAAATTAGACAATAAGATAACAAATAACCCAATCAATAAATGGGCCAAGGACCTGAACAGACAGTTCTCAGAAGAGGACATACAATCAATCAATAAGTACATGAAAAAATGCTCACCATCGCTAGCAGTTAGAGAAATGCAAATCAAAACTACCCTAAGATACCACCTCACTCCAGTAAGATTGGCAGCCATTAGGAAGTCAAACAACAATAAGTGCTGGAGAGGATGCGGGGAAAAGGGTACACTTGTTCATTGCTGGTGGGACTGCAAATTGGTACAGCCAATTTGGAAAGCAGTATGGAGATTTCTTGGAAAGCTGGGAATGGAACCACCATTTGACCCAGCTATTCCCCTTCTCGGTCTATTCCCTAAAGACCTAATAAGAGCATGTTACAGAGACACTGCTACAACGATGTTCATAGCAGCACAATTCACTATAGTAAGATTATGGAATCAGCCTAGATGCCCTTCAATAGATGAATGGATAAAAAAATGTGGCATTTATACACAATGGAGTATTACTCTGCATTAAGGAACGACAAAATCATAGAATTTGGAGGGAAATGGATGGCATTAGAGCAGATTATGCTAAGTGAAGCTAGTCAATCGTTAAAAAACAAATACCAAATGACCCCTTTGATATAAGGGGAGTAAACAAGGACAGGGTAAGGACGAAGAGCTTGAGAAGAAGATTTACATTAAACAGGGATGAGAAAAGGGGAGGGGAGGGGAGGGGAGGGGGGGGATAGTAGAGAATAGGACAGACAGCAGAATACATCAGACACTAGAAAGGCAATATGTCAATCAATGGAAGGGTAACTGATGTGAAACAGCAATCTGTATACGGGGTAAAGTTGGGAGTTCATAACCCACTTGAATCAAACTGTGAAAGATGATGTATTAAGAACTGTGTAATGTTTTGAACGACCAACAATAAAAAAATAAATAAATAAATAAATAAAGAAAGAAAAAGAAAAATGAATATTAAAAAAAAAAAAGAGAGAAAATTCAGTTCTGGTGCCGGGCACAGTGATGTCTGCCTGAAATCCCAGTGACCCCAGACGCTGAGGCAGGAGGATCACAAGAGTAAAGCCAGTCTGGGAGTATTAGTGAGACCCTGTTTCAAAATACAGAATCAAGTTGTAACTTGGTGCTGGTGCACTTACCCACCAGGCAGCCCCCAGCACAAAATTTAAAAAAAACAAACAAAAAAACAAAAAAAACTATGTTTTATTCACACCCTGGAGAATGCATCTCCATGCACCGCCTTATCTCCATACCTTCCAATCTCACTGGGACCTCCACAGCAGCATACATATTGATATTTCAGTTTTCTTGTACATTAAGAATTGTCATCTAGGTGCCATAGTGCACTCATGTAATCCCAGTGGCTCAGGAGGCTGAGATGGAACAATGGCAAGTTCAATGCTGATGTCACCAAGTTAGCAAGGACCTAAGCAACTTCCTGAGACCCTGTTGTCTCAAAATTAAAAATAAAAAGTGCCAGGGAATTTTTTTTAAATGGGGCCACGTCATGGCTCAAAAGAAGTGCCATCTATCTTAGAATATACTTCCTTCCTATTTCCTCATGTCTGAGGTTGTCTGGGGCAAACAGGAGCTTACTTGATTTGCCTTTTTGTTATCTTGTCTGTCAGGTGCATAATAGGAGGTCTACAAATTGGGCCAAATTGCAGGGATTGATTTCAAGAAACTGGAAGTGAGACCCTCCCAAACATGAGTGTGCACAGACTAGACCTGCACGGAGTTACTTAAGGTCAGTTAACTCTGGCTTATTTCCCACCATACCAAATTTTTGTAATATATAAACAATGTTGGTGTGAACTCTGATGTCGGACTGATTGAAGTTGCGAGTCGGAGCTGCCATTTACCACAACTTCTTCTTATGCACCCTGGGATGCTGAGGTCCAGTCATCTCAGCTGTCCACATAAAGAGTCCTGTTATGTGGATCCTGCAGAGACTATTTGGAAAAAAGTATAGTGTGCCTACAAACTTTGGAAGTGTTTGTGGCACATAATGAGCTCTTCAGAAATGTTGGCTTCTAATCTTATTATCATACAGTACTTCATTCACAAGACTTGGGAGAATCAATGCAGTTCCTTTAATAACAGATCAGCTGTGTCCCTTCCTGAAAGAAAGACAAGAAAGAAATTACCGCAGGGTGTGAGGGTGCACACCTGTAATCCCAGCAGGTCAGGAGCCTGAGTGCAGAGAATGTGAGTTCAAAGCCAGCCTTAGACACTTACACAGGCTTTGAGCAACTCAGCAAGACCTTGTGTCTAAATAAAATATGAAAATGGGTGGAGATTTGACTCAGTGGTTAATTGCTCCTGTGTTCAAACTCCAGTTAAAAAAAATAGAAAAACCAACATAGTTGAATATTTGCACAATCCTGTTGTGAGGACTTGAAATTTTATGTCGGTCCTTGGAATCCTCTGACGTGGCTACACATGTCACATTTTTGTTCATCCTCCAGCCAGAATAACTAGATTATGTTATAATATTCTGGAAAAATTACCAAGAGCATAGTTTTTTTTTTCCTTTTAAGACTTTACAATCAGAGTAGTAAATAGAACTACATTTAAAACAGACCTGGTGCTGTTTTAAAACAGAGTTGGTGTTTCAAGGTTTTAATTAAAGGACACGTGTCCAGCCCACTCCTGAAAGAAGAGCTCTAAGATGCTATCTCTATTACAAGTTCAAAGTGACATTTTTCTGGAATCAAATGCCCAAAACTGAAATTTATGTTGGAGAATTTGTTGAATGATCTACTGGAACAACATTTCTTGGAGAGTGTGTGCAATGCTTTTTAGGTTTTGTACATGAGTAAGAACATGCAGTGTTTGTCTAAAAGGGAAATTCTCTATACCATTAGGGAAAAAGTTTTTTATTTCCCAGATGTGGTGATCAGGAAAAATACAATTTTATTCTTCCACTTATTCAGTATATTCAGGATTGCTACCATGACAAGCCCAGAAATGACACTAGGAAGATCTTCCACAAGGCACACATGATCACAGGCATAGATGTTATTCCCTTCCATCTTTATACATAAAATTACATATATCTGTTCTTATCACAACTGTTTCATGTAGGTTAAATATATACTGATGAAGCTTTAAAGAATAACTTAAACATCTATTTTTAACTATAATCATTTATGTACAACATTTTTAAATAAAAATTTATAATTTTAGTTCTAAAATTGTGTTCTCTTTTATAGAGAGGGACATTTGTGTGAAATGGCGACTTTGCTTCTGTTGTGTTTAATTCATGTTAAAACATGCGCAAGGCTAGCACACAGCATCATAAAACCCTTTCAGTAACAAGTTTAAATCACCTCAAATTGGAGCATTCAAGGACAAGATTTTCAGTCTTACTTCAAAAAATGTAGTCGTGCAAACAGAAAGTTTTGGGAAAAGTAGGAATGAGAAGAAGTCAGGAATTTTCAAAAATATTTCGAAATTAAGACCCCAGTTCATTGTTGCTTTAAAATGACCAGAAAATCTTATTTGTCTGAAGGCAAAACTGCACAGTAGCAGAATGAAAAACAAGTCTCCTTTCTCCAGAGCATGAAGGAGAGTGAGCAAACACTTTCAACAACAGAAATGGTGTAGACCCAGGAGCAATTTTTTATATATGAATCTATCCAGCTGTGAACAGAGTTTATTTTTCCTATCAGCAATTGAACCCAGGACTCCTCAACCACTGATACACAGCCCGAGACCCATCCTATTTTTTATTTTGAGATAGAGTCTCACTAAGTTGCTGAGGGCCTTGCTAATTTCCTGAGGTTAGGTTTAAATTCACAATCCTGCTGCCTCAGCCTCCAGGACCCTGGGATTCCCGTGCCCATCCTTTATCTAAATTTCAGATCACATCATAATATAACAGCAAATCATACATCCAATACAGAAAAAATGATTCACTTAAATATCATACAATATGTAAGTGACTTTAAAAAGTATGTAGCTACATCTGTGTTAATAGCTCAGTGACATTAGTATGAGTTCTGGTGAATAAGAACCCTTTATAAAAATGAGCTAAAAGAAATTGTCCAGCATGTCCTCTCCCAGCTATCACACCTGCCACTCACACCTGTCTAGCATACAAGAGCCCAGAGGCTCAGTACCAGGATGAAACTTTCTGCTTCCCTGGAGGGTAATCAAGGGGCCTCCTAACCTGTGGCTATTAGCAATGTGATGGTATTCAGTTAACACGCTGTTCAAAGAAAACTACATTAGAAAGACTGCACCTTTCATGGAGAGGGACATAAGTCACAGGGGAAGTAACGTGGCCCAGGTGCAGTGGTGCACACCTGTAATCCCAGAAGTTTGGGAGACTGAGACAGAAGGATCACAAGTTTGAGGCCAGCCTCAGCAACTTAAAGAGGCCCTAAGCAACTTAGGAAGACCCTGTATCTAAATAAAATATGAAAAGTGCTGGGGTTGTGGTTCAAGAGTCAAGCACTCCACTGGGCTTCATCCCAGATACCAAAATAAAATAATAATACCAGCAGCAGCAAAGGAGCACACTTTGATTCATGGTTGCCACCTAGTTAAACTTCACCATAATTCCCATCGCTAAAGTAAGATGGACAAGTGAAATCTGGGAGGGGGACTCATCCTGCTTTAAGTGGGTTAGGATCTCAGGAAACATTGGGCAGGAAGTTCTTCTCTGTGGCAGAGATCTAGCTGGAAAACTCTGAAGAGCACTAGGGAGAAAAAGCTTGCCCATCAGGGAGGGCACAGCCACCCACAGCCAGGTGCCCTGCTGGGTGATGAGCCACTGTGACATATATAAGCTACAGGATACAGAAGGAGAAAATTATGGAGAATATTTGGGTGAATCAATGGCAGCTATTTAGGGAAAATAAGGCTGAAAATAATCCATTGTTTTTGTAAATTGGAAGAATTTAAGTACAGCTCAGGTTTCACACTTACAGTCAGACCCTAAGAATATTTTACATTCTTTATTCAGAATTATTAAAAGAAAAATTATTCTTCTAACAACAATAGGAAACAGCAGACTAGATTCATCACAGACCCTAAGCTGTCATCACTAGGGAACCCAGACTTACCTGCAGGAGGATCTGTTCCCCTGATGACGTGAGGCAAGTCCAGATTGTTTTAGGAAGAAGAAAAGCAGATATTCATTTTTTCTGGAAGTGCATTTGCATGAAATAGGACCTGAAAATACAAACCAGGACAGAATGAGTTTAGGATGTGGGGGAAAGGCACACTCATACACTGCTGGTGGGACTGCAAATTGGTGCAGCCAATCTGGAAAGCAGTATGGAGATTCCTTGGAAATCTGGGAATAGAACCACCATTTGACCCAGATATTCCTCTCCTCAGTTTATAGCCAAAGGAATTAAAAACAGCACACTACAGGGACACAGCCACACCAATGTTTATAGCAGCACATTTCACAATAGCTAAACTGTGGAGCCAACCTAGGTGCCCTTCAGTGGATGAATGGATAAAAAAAATGTGGCATATATAATCAAAGGCCTTTGTGACATTTTCATTATCACAGAAAGAGCAAACAGAATTTTTAATTGAATAATGAAAAGAATAAAGATTAATGGACACAAATATTATTCTTACCTAGCTATGGATAATAATGTTACCTTGTCATTGGGGGAGGAGAAGGACACCACGATGGGAATCACTGGTTTTTTTCTGGGATGGTGACACAGGACCACTGTCCTCTCACTTGAAATTTGCTCATGGGCAGAGCACCCACTATGGAGTGGCACCATTCACTTCTAAATTGTGTTATTAAATGTAGGACAAGAAAGATTGTATGGGAAAGTTCAATAGATGTCTGTGGCCATGTGATCTTGCCCTCATTACCTTCTGGGCCACATAAAATTATGGTTTTTAATTCCTCAGAGTCTAGTAGTCACAGAGCAGTAATATTCTGTTTGTTCAGGAAAGTGAGAGAAGAAAACCTTAGTATATGTAGTACAAAGCAGACAGGCGACTTATTACATTCCTGATAATTGGTTTAGGAGTAAATAACATATCAAACAGGGAAATGCATATATAACATGAGCACTGCTGTAGTTTCTAGAAAAAAAATTAAGTAGAAACCTGAGATAATGGCAATTTCTATTGAAAATAGCCCCTAACTTACTGTGTCTCAAAGGATGACGCAACCTAGGAAGATCTCCTTCCTCACATTTCACAGAGCACCTTAGTCTTCTTAAATATAGGAGTTAGAGCTGGCTGTCTCAAGCTACCAAAAACCTCACTCCTAGACCCAGTTTGCCCCTTGCAACATCCTCATACAGGCCCCAGGTACTCACTCATTATCTCTGTGGAACGGAGAGACACTTACCTGGACGGATTCTGGGCACTTGGTGCTCCTTAGAAAAACCTGCATGGTTATAAGGAAAGGGTGCTGTGAGCTCATCTCTCTGCAGCCTGCAATTTTAGCATCTCTACTAAGGTGACAAGATCCCACTGGGGAGCACAGAACTATAGAGTCCCCAGTGGAACATTTTGCTTGTCCCCTCGATTCGATTTTATTCTGGATAACAACCATTAGGGGAAAGGTGCTCAAAATTTCCTATGAGTTTTCTTTTCAAAAAAGTGCATCCCAATCTTGTAGAGAACTCCAAGTTTTCTTACTTGGATTCAAAGTTAAAATAAACCAATATCCTTTCCACATGTTGTGATGCCTGGATTCTGGAATGGAGAAGTTCATAGATCCACCTGAGACTCTGTAGATCCTCTCCCTGTGACTCCATTTTCACATGGACCACCTGGTTACCTGACATTCCTGCTCACATACTCCGTGATTTTTTTACAGATAATTTCAGAATTCACACTGCATCACAGATAAATGCTCTTGAAACACAACAGAAAAAATAGAGGCAGATGTGGAGGCTGGGCTTGAGGGAGAAACAGGCAGGTGGCACCTATTTGCAGATGAGGCAGTCTGTGCTGGAATCCACTCTGTTGGGATCCTGAGTGATCATCCCTCAGGCTCATCCTCATCAATGGAGACAAGAAATAGGCTCACTCTTTCTCTGGAAGGAACAATCAAAATGCTTGTTAGTTTCTTATGTAATTCATTTGTTAACTTTTTTTTAAGTTGGACACAATATCATATTTATTTTATTTATTTATTTTTATGTGGTGCTGAGGATCAAACCCAGGGCCTTGCACATGCTAAGCAAGCATTCTACTGTCAAGCCTCAATGCCGCAGTCTGGCAGGGCAAAATTCAGGAGCCACTTGTCAAAAGAAACGAACTTTACTTTTAGAACACACACACCACACCACACATCTCCTCAGGAAAAACTCTCAGAGCCCAACTGCCACCAAAGGCTTCCCACAAGCCTCTCAACCTCCCCTACTCCTCCTGCTTTTGAGGCCAATTGGCTAGGTCGTGTGGGCAGAGCCAAAAAAAGTCCCCCAATGAGCATCACCGCAGAGGAGCCAATTTGTAGCTCCTTCTAGTGTAGAGAAAATATGTATGTCATGTGTAGTTTTATCTGCTAAATCATTGCCCAAACTGAGGGCTGCAGGCAATCCTGTATGTGCCCTAATATGTCCTATAAAGAATGGATCTTTTCTGTCCCAGATTAGACTTTGTACAGTGGAAAGCAAAGAGAAAACAGTAGAGGAAGGGGAAATCCTACCAGCATTTTCAAGGGATACTATAGAATTAACTAAGTTGGAGACTCATCCCACATGCTGGAGATTAGGGCCTACTTTTTTTTATTAGATGCAGGGTCTCTGGTTTTATTCCCAGGTCCTTGATCCATTAAAAGAAACTTGAAATCGAAAAGAAAGTGAGGAGGGGAGATTTTGGCTGCAGGGTGTTCATTCCAGTTGTTAGTTGGTTGGTTTTCTGTTTTTTTTGTTTTGTTTTGTTTTGTTTTGTTTTTGGCATTAGTATGGAACCCAGGGGTGCTTAATCTCTGAGCCCCAGTCGCAGCCCTTTGCATTTTTATTTAGAGACAGGGCCTCACTGAGTTGCCTAGGGCCTCACTAAGTTGCTGAGGCTGGCCTCCAACTTATGATCCTCCTTCCTCAGTCTCCCAAGCTGCTGGAATAACAGTTATGCACCACCCAACCTTGATTAATTCAGGTATTTAATATAAAATGGTTATTTAGGAATACTTTTATATTTACATAAAATTTACCAAAACAACAGAGGAATTTTCTAAATATCCTCCACCTGGGAAGGAGAAATCCATCCTCCATTTTACAAATTTAGTATTACTGTGTGTACTGGATTGCTACAGCTATCAGATCAGAATACCATTGTCTGAGTGCTGAAAAGGTTGGAAATCCATGATGAATGATTCTTAGATTTGCTTCCTCCTGTGTCCTCTCTTCTTTACTTGCAGATGGCCACCTGAGGTTGTATCCTTTTCTGGTCTCCCTTCTGAGCATTGTCTGAATCCAAATCTTATAAGGATGTGAGTCACACCTTTTTAGGACAGAGCCATGTGAACTCATGTGAATGTACCATAACTATATTGGTAAAGGTTCTGCCTTCCAATGTTACCTCAGTATCAAGGTCTGAGAGTTAGGACTTGAATGTAGAAAGTTTGAGAGTACATGAGTCAGCCTGTGACACAGGGCACCAAACCAAGAACTGACATCAAACACTACAAAATAAGAGTTATCTTTTGAATTTCACAATTTTTTTTGTGGGGGTCATTTATTTATGTGCACATAGAAAAGTAAAGTCCATTTCATTCTACTGTCTTCTATATTCAGATTGCCCCTCCCTTGCCATCATTCCCCTTTGACAAATCCAATGTACTTCCATTCTTTCCTACCCACCACTTATTGTGAGATAGCATCCACATACTAGAGAAAGCATTGGTTCTTTAGTTTGAGGAGTTTGAATAACTCCCATTAGCATGACAGTCCCCCATTCAATCCACTGACTGGCAATGCGTATCACTCCTCTTTGTTCAGGTATATTCCATGGTGTGTATGTAGCACATATTTTTCACCCATTCATCTGGTGAAGGACATCTGTGTTGGTTCCACAGTGAGCAAATGTGAGTTGAGCTGGTGTTAACATTGATGTGCCTGCATCACTATAGTGCGCTAATTTTAAATACACGTGGTGGTTCCATTCCTAGTTTCCTGAGCAATCTCCACCGTGATTTCCAGAGTGGTTGCACCACTTTGCAGTCCCACAGTCATGCATGAGTGTAACTTTTCCCCCACATCCTCACCAACACTTCTAGTTACTCGTATTCTTTATAATTGCCATTCTGACCTGCATGAGATGAAATCCCGGTATAGTTTTAGTTTGCATTTTTCTAATTGCTAGAAAAAAAAAACTCAAGAAACATTGAACATTTTTTTTATATTTGTTGACCATTGGTATTTCTCTCTCTATGAAGTGTCTGCTCATTTTTTTTTGCCCATTGATGGATTATTTGTTTTTGTGGTGTTCAGTTTTTTGAGTTATATCCTGGAGATTAGTGCTCTGTCTGAGATGTGGGTGGCAAAGATGTTCTCCTATTCTGTAAATCCTCTCCCCCCCATTCTTGATCATTTCCCTTGCTGTAAAAAAGCTTTTGAGTTTGGTTTCATGCCATTTATTTACTCTTGATTGAACTTTTTGCGCTTTAGGAGTTTTATTGAGGAAGTTGATTCCTAAGCAAACATGAGGTAGATTGGGGTCTCTGGGTCTCTGGTCTAATGCTTAAGTTCTTGATCCACTTAGAGTTGGGTTTTGTGCAGGTTGAGTGACAAAGGTTTAATTGCATGTGGCTACATGTGGATTTCCAGTTTTTCCCACTCCATTTTTGTGAGAGGTTATCATTTCTCCAATGTGTGTTTTCAGCGCCTTTGTCTAGTATGAGGTCACTGTATTTCTGTGGATTCGTCTCTGTGTCTTCTGTTCTTACCATTGGTCTACCTGTCTGTTTGGTGCTCATACACCATGCCGTTTTTGATACTGTAGCTCTGTAGTATAACTTAAGGGTCTGATATTGTGATGTTTCCTGCTTTGTTTTTCTTGCTAAGGATTGGTTTTTGTATGCTGGGCCTCTTGTGTTTTCCAAATGAATGTTATGACTGATTATTTCTATTTCTATGGAAAATGATTAAATGATTTTGTAGGCATTTTGCCAGAATTTTATTAAGAATTTTTGGGATTTTAATAGGAACTCTATTCAATCTGTGTAGCACTTGTGGTAGTACGGCCATTTTGACAATGTTAATTCTGCCTCTCTAAGATCAAGGAAGATCTCTCCATCTCCTGAGGTATTCTTCAATTTTATTCTTTAGAGTTCTGTGTTTTCTTGTTAAAGTCTTTTATCTCTTTTGATTGATTCCCAAATATATATATTTTTGAGGCTACTGTGAATGGGGTAGTTTTCCTAATTTCTTTTTCAGTCAATTCATCACTGATGTATAGGAATGCAATTGAATTATAGGTGTTGATTTTACATCCCGCTACTTTGCTAAATTCATTTGTGAGTTCTAGAAGTTTTCTAGTGGAGATTTTTGGTTTCTCTAAATATAGAATTATGTGATCAGCAAATAAGGATAGTTTGAGTTCTTCTTTTTCTCTTCATGTTCCTTTAATTTCTTTCTTCTGTCCCTTGCTCTGGCTAGAGTTTCAAGATGATGTTGAATAAGAAGTGCTGAAACAGGCATCCTTATCTTGTACCAGTATTTCAAGAGAATATGCTTTCAATCTTTCCATTTAGGATGATGTTGGCATTGGGTTTAGCATATATAGCTTTTACGAGACATGTTCCTTATATCCCTGGTTCTTCTAGAATTTTGAACATCAATGCTTACTGTGCTTTATCAAAGTTTTTCTGCATCTATTGAGAAAGTATGATTCTTGTCTCTAAGTCTATTGATGTGATGTATTACATTTACTGATTTTTATTACGTTGAACCAAACTTGCATTTTTTAGATGAATCCCTCTTGATCATAGGACACTAGATTTTTAAAATTATTTTGTAGGCATTTTGCCAGAATTTTATTAAGAATTTTTGCATCTAAGTTCATCAGGGTTATTGGTCTCAGGTTGCTTTTCTTGGTGTGTCTTTTCTGGTTTTGGTATCAGGGTGATACCAGCTTTATGGAATGAGTTTGAAAAAGTTCCCTCCTCCTCTATTGCATGGAATGATTTGAGAGGTGTTGGTGTTCTTATTTGAAAGTCTCATAAAATTGGCTGATTCCTATCAGAACTCAAAGATGATAGTTAATCAGATATGATTTCCATTTTCAGTCATTTGGGTTTATTTTTGCCTTTTAACTTGAATTAGTTTGTTCTTCCCTCCCTTTAAAAAAATATTGTTGGTCGTTGAAAATATTACATAGTTCTTGACATATCATGTGTCACACTTTGATTCAAGTGGGTTATGAACTCCCATTTTTTACCCCATATACAGATTGCAGAATCACATAGGTTACACATCCACTGATTTACATATTGCCATACTAGTGTCTGTTGTATTCTGCTGCCTTTCCTTTCCTCTACTATCCCCCCTCCCCTCCCCTTCCCCTCCCATCTTCTCTCTCTACCCCATCTACTGTAATTGATTTCTACCCCTTGTTTATTTCCCTTTTTCCTCACTTTCTCTTGAATGTAATTTTGTATAACCATGAGGGTCTCCTTCCATTTCCATGCAATTTCTCTTCTCTCTCTTCTTCTCTCCCTGTTCTTGTTGCTGTTTAATGGTGATCTTCTCATGCTCTTCCTCCCTATTCTCCTCTTAGTTGCTCTTCTTATATCAAAGATAACATTTGGCATTTGTTTTTTTAGTCATTGGCTAGATTCACTTAGCATAATCTGCTCTAGTGCCATCCATTTCCCTGCAAATTCCATGATTTTGTCATTTTTTTAATGCAGAGTAATACTCCATTGTGTATAAATGCCACATTTTTTTATCCATTCATCTATTGAAGGGCATCTGGGTTGATTCCACAGTCTAGCTATTGTGAATTATGCTGCTATGGACATCATTGTAGCAGTATCCCTATAATATGCTCTTTTAAGGTCTTTAGGGAATAGTCAAAGAAGGGAAATAGCTGGGTCAAATGGTGGTTCCATTCCCAGCTTTCCAAGGAATCTCTATACTGCTTTCCAAATTGGCCACACCAATATGCATTCCCACCAGCAATGTACAAGTGTACCCTTTTCTCCACATCCTCGCCAGCACTTGTTGTTGTTTGACTTCATAATGTCTGCCAATCTTTCTGGAGTGAGATGGTATCTTAGGGTGGTGTTGATTTGCATTTCTCAGACTGCTAAAGATGATGAGCATTTTTTCATGTATTTGTTGATTGATTTTATGTCCTCCTCTGAGAAGTGTCTGTTCAGGTCCTTGGCCCATATGTTGATTGGGTTATTTGTTATCTTATTGTTTAGTTTTTTGAGTTTTTTGTATACTCTGGATATTAGGGCTCTATCTGAAGTGTGAGGAGTAAAAATTTGTTCCCAGGATGTAGGCTCCCTATTTACCTCTCTTATTGTTTCTCTTGCTGAGAAAAAAACTTTTTAGTTTAAGTAAGTCCCATTTGTTTATTCTTGTTATTAACTCTTGTGCTATGAGTGTCCTATTAAGAAATTTGGAGCCTGACCACACAATATGTAGATTGGAGCCAACTTTTTCTTCTAGCAGATGCAGAGTCTCTGATTTGATATCAAGCTCCTTGATCCACTTTGAGTTAACTTTTGTGCTTGGCGAGAGAAAGGATTCAGTTTCATTTTGTTGCATATGGATTTCCAGTTTTCCCAGCACCATTTGTTGAAGATGTTATCCTTCCTCCATTGCATCCATTAGCCCCTTTATCAAATATAAGATAGTTGTAACTTTGTTTATTAGTCTTTGTGTCCTCTATTCTGTACCATTGGTCCACCCGCCTGTTTTGGTACCAGTACCATGCTGTTTTTGTTACTATTGCTCTGTACTATTGTTTAAATCTGGTATCGCTATACCACCTGATTCACACTTCCTGCTTAGAGTTTCTTTTGCTATTCTGGGTCTTTTATTTTTCCATATGAATTATATGATTTCTTTATCTATTTCTACAAAAAAATGCCATATGGATTTTGATTGGCATTGCATTAAACTTTAGAGAACTTTTGGTAGTATCGCCATCTTGATGATGTTAGTTCTGCCTATCCATGAACAGGGTATATTTTTCAATCTTCTAAGATCTTCTATTTCTCTCTTTAGGGTTCTGTAGTTTTCATTGTATAAATCTTTCACCTCTTTTGTTAGGTTGATTCCCAGGTATTTTATTTTTTTAGGATATTGTGAATGAAGTGGTTTTCCTCATTTGCATTTCAGAAGATTTGTTGCTGATATACAGGGATGCCTTTGATTTATGCGTGTTGATTTTATCTCCTGCTACTTTGCTGAATTAATTTATAAGCTCTAGTGGTTTCTTTCTACACCCTTTTGTGTCTGTTAGATATAGGATCCTATCATCCACAAATAGTGATAATTTAAGTTCTTCTTTTCCTATTTTTATGCCTTTAATTTCTTTTGTCAGTCTAATTGCTCTGGCTAGTATTTCAAGAACTAAATTCAATAGAAGTGGTGATAGAGGGCATCCCTGTCTTGTTCCAGATTTTAGAGGGAATGCCTTCTGTTTTTCTCCAGTCAGGATGATGCTAGCCTGAGGCTTAGCATAGATAGCTTTTACAATGTTGAGGTACATTCCTGTTTTCTAGTGTTTTGAACATAAAGGAATGCTGTACTTTGTTGAATGCTTTTTCTGCATCCATCAAGATGATCATGTGGTTCTTATCTTTAAGTCTATTGATGTGGTGAATAACATTTATTGATTTCCATTTATTAAACCAGCCTTGCATCATGGGGATGAATCCTACTTGATCATGATGCACAATTTTTTTGAGATACTTTTTTATCAGGTTCGCCAGGATTTTGTTGAGGATTTTTGCATCTAAGTTTATTAGAGATATTGGTCTGTAGTTTTTTTTCTTTGAAATGTCTTTGTCTGGTTTCAGTATCAGGGTGATGTTGGCCTCATAGAATGAATTTGGAAGAGCTCCTTATTTTTCTATTTCTTGAAATAGCTTCAAAAGTATTGGTATTAATTATTCTTTGACGGTTTTGTAAAACTCGGCTGTATACCCATCTGTTTCTGGGCTTTTTTTGGTTGGTAGTCTTTTGATGGCTTCTTCTATTTCCTCCTTTGTAATTGGTCTGTTTAATTGCGTGTATCCTCCTGACCCTGTCTGGGCAGATCATATGACTTAAGAAGTTTATTGATATCTTTACTATGTTCTATTTTATTGGAATATAGCTTTTCAAAATACTTTCTTATTATGTTCTGTATTTCTGTAGTGTCCGTTGTGATATTGCCTTTTTCATCCCGTATGTTAGTAATTTGAATTCTTTCTCTTCTTCTCTTCTTTAGCATGGCTAAGGGTCTGTTGATCTTATTTATTTTTTTGAAGAGCCATCTTTTAGTTGTATCAAGTTTTTAAATTTTTTTTGTTTTAATTTCATTGCTTTCTGCTCTGATTTTAATTAATTCTTGTGTTCTACTACATTTGCTGTTTTTTTGCTTTTCCTTTTCTAGGGTGTTGAGATGAAGTGTGAGTTCATTTATTTGTTGTTGTTTTTTTTTTCTTTTTTTGAGGAATAACCTCCAGGTGATGAATTTTCCTCTTAAAACTGCTTTCATTGTGTCCCATAGGTTCCGATATGTTGTGTCTGTATTTTCATTTATCTCTAAGAATTTTTTCATTTCCTCCTTTATGTCTTCGGTAACCCATTGATCATTCAGTAACATATTGTTCATTTTCCAGGTGATGCAGAATTTTCCCTTCCTTTTTTTTATCATTGATTTCCAGTTTCATTTCATTATGATCAGATAAGATGCATGGTATTATCTACACACCTTTACATTTACTAAGGGTTGTTCTATGGCATAATATATGATCTATCTTTGAGTAAGATCCATGTGCTGTTGAGAAGAATGTGTATCCACTTGATGATGGTTGATATATTCTATATATGTCAGTTAAGTCTAGGTTATTTATTGTGACATTGAGTTCTATAGTTTCTTTATTCAGCTTTTGTCAGGAGGATCTTTCAATGGAGACAGCGGTGTGTTGAAGTCACCCATAATTATTGTGTTGTGGTCTATTTGACTCTTGAACTTGAGGAGAGTTTGTTTTATGAACGTTGCAGCACCATTGTTTGGTGCATACATATTGATAATTGTTATGCCTTGTCGGTGTATGGGTCCTTTTAACAGTATATAGTGTCCTTCTTTATCCCTTTTGATTAACTTAGGTTTGAAGTTGATTTTATTTGATATGAGTATGGCCACTCCTGCTTTCTTCCGAGGACCATGTGAGTTGTATGATTTTTCCCAACCTTTCACCTTCAGCCTGTGTATGTCTTTTCCTATCATATGAGTCTCCTGAAGGCAGCATATTGTTGGATCTGTTTTTTTTTTTTAAATCCAGGTTACTAGCCTATGACTCTTGATTGGTGAATTTAAGCCATTGACGTTTAGAGTTACTATTGATATATGGTTTGTACTTCCAGTCATGCTTATTCATTTATTTATTTTAATTTGGCTAGTTTTTCCTCTTTGGTTATTTTTCTCCCCCTTTACTGAGATACCTCCCACTGTTAGTTTTGGGTGCTGTTTTTCAATTCCTCTTGGTGTAGTGCCTTGCAGTGCTGGTTATCTGGCTGTGAATTCTTTTAACTTTTGTTTATCGTGAAATATTTTAATTTCATTGTCAAATCTGAAGCTTAATTTTGCTGGATACAATATTCTTCATTGGAATCCATTATTTTTCAGCTTTTGAAATACATTGTTCCAGGATCTTCTTGCTTTCAAAATCTTTGATGAAAAATTAGCCGTTAACCTAATTGGTTTTCCCCTGAATGTAATCTGCCTCCTTTCTCTCATAGCTTTTAATATTCTCTCCTTGTTCTGTATGTTGGATATCTTCATAATTATGTGTCTTGGAGTTGGTTTATTACGGTTTTGTATGTTTGGGGTCATTTTGGCCTCCAGGATTTGGCAATCCATTCCATCTTTCATTTCTGGGAAGTTTTCTAAGATTAATTCATTCAACAGATTCTTCATTCCTTTGGTTTGAACCTCTATGCCTTCTTCTATCCCAATGACTCTCAAGTTTGTTTTTTTATGACATCCCATATTTCTTGGATAGATTGCTCGTGATTTCTTAACATTCTTTCTGCATTGACTATATTCTTTTTGAGTTAATAAACTTTGTCTTCATTATCTGATGTTCTGACTTCTATTTGATCTAGTCTATTTGCAATATTCTTGTTTGAGTTTTTAATTTGGTTTATGGTTTCCTGTATTTCTAGGATTAGTGTTTGATTTTTTTTTGAAATCTCTATCTCCTGGGGGTAGAGTTCCTTCTTTGCAATTTGAATTTGCTTATGCAATTTGTTTTCAAAGTATTTTTTTATTGTTTCGACTTGCTGTCTAATGATTTCTCTAAGATTTCATTCCATCTGAGTCAGGTATGCTTTGAGTTCTTTCTCTGTCCATTTTTCTGATGCCTGATGGTTCCCTGTAGATTTAAGTTGTCCTGCATTGTTTGTAATCCTTTTTTTCCCTATTTTTTTCATGTTGTTCACATTACTTTCCAACTCTGTTTAACTGCTGTGTTTCTGTTTTCTCCTATAAATTTGTTTTGGTTTTGTGTATCTGTGTGATCTCTCCTTTGTGGTGGGAGACTATGCCTAGAAATGTTGGTCTTCATTGTACTTTAAAGGTGATTCATTCAGCTCATAAAAGGCTTCTGGATTCTGTATGCATATAGTGATTTGTTGTCTGTTCTTAGGACTTTATATTTAGGTTAGGTGCTATGATGGTATGAGGGTTAGTAAGTCTTGGCTACTTTGGAAGATTGCTCTACTGAAGGGGGATACTAACAGGCAATTGGATCAGGGTGTTGGTAGTAGCTAGGTATTTAGGAGCCCTATAGACAGCCTCGAAACATTCACCTATTTGCATTTAGACAATTACATGTAATGGAAGACGTAATGCTTGGGCTGAAAGTTGGGGGGTAGGGGAAAGAAGGTGCTCTTAAAAAGAAAGAAGGAGAGAGAGATAGAATAGAGGAGAATGGAAAAAACAATAAAACTTGAAAAAGAAAAGAAAGAAGAAAAAGGGGAGAAAAAAACTAATACAATAGAAATTAAATAAAAATTGAAGTCTTAGAGATCCATTTTTTTTTCTTCCGGTAGGCGGAGCTGTGCCCTCCGAGCCGAGCTTCTGCCCTCTATGTGCTGACAGCAATCCCTGTAAGGCTCCTCCTGGGAGTCTCTCAATCCTGTTAGTTTAGTGCCATTTCACTTCTCCTGCCCTCCCTCCCTTCCTCCTGCCAGCCAGCCAGGTCCTGCTCACCGGAGGCGGTTCCCCAAGGATCTGGTTACACTTGAAGCCCCACTGCATGCCCTATTTACCGAATGACTAAGCACTCTCTCTGTCATTCATCCAAGCCCCAGTGCTGTGGAGTGGTAATCTGGGAACCAGCAGTTTAATTATTCCGGACCCCTTTGGTGGGCACGCCCCTGGAAACTGGTGGCTAAGACCTTGGGTGTTGCCGCTGGTGGTAGGAAGAGTTGGAAATCAAGAATTTTTTCTACTTCCCTCGGCCCCTACAGACACGCCCATGAAAAGATTTTTGAGGTTTCCTGGCTGTTTGTATCTCGTGGGGGTTGGAGTCACACACTTGCTAAAGCAGATTCCACAGGGAAGGAATCTCATCAGCTGAACTCTGGTGACATCACCTCTCTGCTATGGTGGGCTTCAGGCTTCTTGTCAGAGTGTCCAAAGAGAGGGGTGGGAATGGCCTGTCTCTTGTCTGACCCAATCTTGGTTGGTTCCTGGTTCGCTATTTCATGAAGCCTTGGTTAGAGACCTCTTCATAGGGTCCCTACGCCGCACCTGCTGAGCCGCCTTGGAAGCTGGTTGCTGCACAGCACCATCCAGTCACCGTGCAGCAGTGGCTGGACACTGTGCAGTGGAGGTGGGTGTCAGGATTGGACCTCCGCGCCACATGGTGGAGATTCACTCGTCTTGGGCAAACTGTCACTTCCAATAATCCTACTAATTCCCGACAGATCTCACTTCAGCGGAATTTTGCTAGAAGTTTCTCAGCAGGTAGAATCTAAGCGTATTAATGCGTCTCTCTGACCACATTATCAAGGAGGTACTGAAAGTGCTGCCTCCCCACCCGCCGCCATGTTGGGTCTTTAATCGGACTTTATCTCTTAAAGAGTCAAAAAGTGGAAGCAGGTCTTCTGTAGGCTGGTGAAGCCAGGGCCTTAACCAGTTGAGTTTGCCCAACAGTTTCTGTCATTCCACCAATGGGACAGAGTCCAACTTAAGTTCAGCCTCTAGAATTTTAAAAGGGGGTAAAGTCTGGACCTTGTCATTAGATAAACATAATCTTCCCTTCTGTAAGAGAGCCCAGAGTTCCTTATAGGTGGAGCCCAACGCTTTAGCATCCTCTGTTCCAATAATGATGTCATATCCATGTGAACACATAGAATCATGTTCGATCACGTCCAATAATGTTGCAGGACTTGTAAAACATAATGGTGACAAAAGGCTGGACAGTTAGTCATGCCCTGGGGTAAAACCACCCACGCATATCTTTGGTCTGGCCCCTGGAAGTTAACAGAGGGAACAGAGAAGGCGAACTTCTCACAGTCCTGAGGATCAAGGGAAATAGAAAAGAAGCAATCCTTGATATTAGTCACAATGAGAGCCAAATCCCGAGGGATGGAGGGGATCCAGGGTAGCCCTCGCAAGGGGGTACCACCAGCAATCATCCGCTAATTAACCTTTCTTAGGTCCTGTAACATTCTCCATTTTCCTGTGGCCCTTTGTATGACAAATTCAGGACTATTCCAAGGGCCCAGAGAGGGCCTAATATGCCCTGGGATCAGTTGTTCTGATATTATTGCCTTTAGCTTTTGTAGTTTATCTAGGGGAAGCAGCCACTGTGCCACCCACACTGGAGGGCCCGGAAGCCATTGAATGTCGGGGACGGTAGGAACAGTGGCCTCTAGAATTGGGGGTGAGGACTCACACGGGGTGCAAGAGTGTTCTGCCTCGATGTCTCATAAAGTGGATTCCCCCAGTCATCACTAAGGGAACCCGATGGTCCAAACTGTTGTTGGCACTCCTCTTCCTCTAGGATATCATCATATTTCCATTTGTGATCTGTGGTGATGATCATCTCAGCTTCCCCCAAAATATCCTGTCCCTTCAGATCAGCTGTCAGGCCAGACACCACCAGAGGACATACCCCTTCCTGACTTTCATCTGCATCCTTCCATGTAAGCCAATCCTTGGTTTTTCCAGACCTTGTATTGCCCCCCACCCCCAATAACTGAGGTCTGGGAATCAGCTTCCATACTGGGGGAACCTCCTTCTTCCTTAATACTGTCTGGTCCGCTCCAGTGTCAATCAAGCAGCGGAACATTTTATCTACTATGAAGATGTCCATTTTGGGCCTAATTCCCGGGATAATGGAGATTTTCCAGTGGACCCTAGGCAGGCCAGTAGGCGAAGTGCCTCCTTTGGGTGACAGGGCTGGAGGGCACCCCGTTAATAGTTTAAAGGATTCTCCTCAATATCAAATTTGGACTTACAATCCCTCCGCCAATGGAATCCCTTTCTACACGGGGGCAAGGCATCTAAGGTGGAGTTTGCCCAATGGTCCAATCTGAGGGACGTCCCTGCGGGGCACCGGGTCTTATTCGTCCTGTAAGGCACTCTCTCTTGATGTGGCCCTGTTGACAACATCCATAACAAACCTCTCTCCCGGCGCCACTGGAAGAGGCAAGTGCTGTAGTAAGAGCCTCAGCAAGCAAAGTCGTTTGGGCATGCAAGGCCGTGACCAACGACTATGATTGGTGGGCCTGAGTACCAACATCCTTAGTGGCAACTATCCACCTCTCCATAGATCTGTCCTTCATCCCTGCAAAGGCTAGCTTGTGGTCTGTAGTCATCACCTCCCAGACCAGCATCTTGACAAATTGGTCCCGAAGGGGTCCTGGGGGGAATTACCTTTGGAAGGTCTTTTTCATACTCTCGATGAAGGTGGCAAGATCCTCAGTAGCCCTCTGAGTAACTCCTGCTATCAGGGGCTCTGAGTGGCCTTCTTCCAACTTCTTCCATTCCACCAGCCCCAAAGTCCATACCTGCTCCTGGTAGGGGCAGGGATAGCAGCCTGCTGAAGGCCTGTGGAAAATTGACCACTGGACCCCGACGGTATCCCATAAGTTACAAGAACCAGGGGGTTAACAGCCTGATTCCTCTAAGCCTGAATGTGGCACTCCTCATTAAATAAAGCTCACCACTTCAGGTACAGGAAACACGGCCTTAGTTAAGTTTTTCCAGTCTTGGGTGGTACACTGTTGGTGGGCCAGACCCTAGAGGAGGGTTTTGGCCCAGGATGAATTAGGTCCATACTTGGAGATGGCCTTTTTGAGTTCTTTCAAGTCTTGGGCCTCCCAGGGATACCATAAGGCCGGTCTATGGCCCCCAGGATAAGCATTTAACAGGAAAGCCATACAAGATGGCAGCTTCCCCGGATTTTCCAGGGTTCCACAAGAGGGTGGAGAATTTCCGTGGTGGGAGGGGTGATAATATGGCGGAGGCCACTCCCCATCCCATCTCTCTATCATGTGTTCCGGGACAGGGGAACTTGGTGTGGAACCCAGAGGACCAGGCCAGGGATCAAAAAGATCTAGGAGGCCATTGTCAGAGGGAGCTCTTAAATCTTTCTCCTCCTGGGCAGTGAGAGGACTGACTCGCTGTGACCCAAGAGGCTCCTTAACAATGGCTTCCCAGTCAGGGTCATTGTACTTAGTATAAGACTGCCCCATCTTTTCCAGGGAAACCCTTACCTTGTAACTCCCTTGGCTTGGATCGCCGATACTTCCTTGGCGTCCGGGTTTGGTGTCCGGGTTCGGTGTCCCTGTTCGGGCACCAGATGTTGGGGTTTTTAGTCCCCTATCTCCTCCTGACTTGCAAGAGAAGTGGGAAAGCACGCCCCAACCAAGACAAGCCAAAGGTAAAGGTCGACTGGTGGCCTGCACCCAGCCCTCCCTCACTGGAGGACAATAAGACGAGCCAGGGAGATGAGTCAAAGCAGGATCTCATTTATTCAGGAAGTACACACAGCTTATATACTGCACAGGAGCCAATCAAGATAAAGGTCTTAGGGTGGAGTGAGTTCACGTGTACACCCACCCCAGAGTCTGTAAGGGAAGCACAAGCTGTCCACGAGGGCGGGAGAGTCCTGGACCTATCCTGGAGGTGGTCCACCTCTTCCTTCACTGGCCACAGCACTTCCTCCTGGCTGATCACCAAGAGCCATCCCAGGCACATGTGTAGCCACAAGACCGGGAAGCGGGCAGCCAGGCCCTTCAGAGCTACACCTCTGAATATTTTTATTTATTTATTTATGAATTTATTTTTATTATGAGACAGGGTCTCGCTAAGTTGCTGAGACTGGCCTTAAACTTGTGATCCTCCTGCCTCAGCCTCCCAAGTTCCTGGGATGAAAGTGGTTTGCTCTAGACCCTGGCTTTCCTGTTTTTTTTTTTTTGTTTGTTTTTTTAATGTGACTACTACACAGTGCTCAAGTATATATGTGTCTCCTGTTTGTGTCCCACATTATATCTCTCTTATTTTTGTGGTTGTTGTTTTTTTTTTCTTTTTGCAGGGGGTTGCTGTGGATTGAATTCAGGAGCACTCAACGACTGAACCCTATCTCCAACCCTATTATGTATTTTCTTTAGAAACAGGGTCTCACTGAGTTGCTTACTGCCTTGCTTTTGCTGAGGCTGACTTTGAACTGGTGAACCTCCTGCCTCAGCCTCCTGAGTCCCTGGCTTGACAGGTGTGCACCACACCCAGTTTTTACTCATCAGAGAGCAGTATTTTTGGAGGAAGCAGGTGCTAAGTCTCGTGATGAATGTAAGTATTACTTCCTGAAGTGATGTCATTGTGGGCTACATAAGCCAGCGTTACTGTGGTGTCCACACCATGACCAGCAATGTAATAAATGTCACTTGTCTCGTCTCCACAGAGCAGCAGGATAGGCACTGACTGTCTCTGCATTTCCAAAAAGCCACATAGACCAAGAGACTAAAGATAGGCCAGGAGCAAGGACAGTGACCAGGCTAGGAAAGCAGCCACCCCCAGCCTGGTGCCTGGGCAATGGCACCTCATGAACCCATCCTCACTGCTGTGCTGGATTTGGAGCTTTTAGGGGTCACAGATGTGCGAGGGCTCCAGCTCCTTTTCTTCACGGTGCTCCTGGTCATTACATGCTAACAGTCCTGGGCAACCTGCTTATTATCACCCTGACCTTGGCAGACCGCCACCTGCACACTCCTATGTACTATTTCCTGCGCCATTTCTCCCTGCTGGAGGTGGGGTTTACGTCCAGGGTCACCCCACAGATGCTGTCCCACCTCCTCTAGGGTCACAGGACCATTGCCCGTGCCAGGTGCTTTATGCAACCAAGGCTCTACTTCATCTTGGGCACAGTGGAGTCCTTGCTACAGGCTGTTATGTCTGGTGACCGGTACCTGGCCATCTGCCTCCTGCTGCAGTATTCCACTCTCATGAAGCCCCGGGTGTGCAGCTGGCTGGTTCTGGCCTATTGGGTCACCAGTGTCTTGGTCCTTGGGGTGCTGTGTGCCTGGATGTTCTTACTGCACTTCTGCTGTCCCCGCATCCTCAACCACTTCTTTTATGACAGCACCCCCTTGCTGGAGCTGGTGTGTGATGACACCAGGATTCTGCAGCTGGTCAGCTTCCTGGTGGCCATATGCACCCTGGTAAGCTCTGTGCTTGTGATGGTTTTGTCATACTGCTGCATCATTCACACTGTTCTGCACCTGCCCATATCTGGGGGCCGCAGCAAGTTCTTCTCTATTTGCTCCTCCCACACGCTGGTGGTTTCACTCAGTTTTGGGAGCTTCATAATCATGTACCTGAAGCCCATTCAAACTGGGCACCTGACCCTCAACAAAAGAGTGGCTTTTTTCAACACCATAGTGTCACGCCTGCTGAATCCCTTCATATACTGCTTCAGGAATGATCTGGTCCAGAAAGCCAGCAGGGATG
>NC_135492.1:15205621-15233121 GCF_052094955.1 Ictidomys tridecemlineatus
GGTGTCACCTCTGTCCCAGAGCCTAAGCCAAAGCTTCCCACCTGGATTCCTTCTCATCACAGCCGGGAAGCTTCACCTGAAAGGGGCTGGGGCCAAGAATCTGTCACTCTACCTAATTTCAGCCAGTGATTGGATGATGTTAGCTGTCAATCACGATCCAGAGGCGGGCTTGGAGGCCATACATCCGGGTTGTTGGGGGGGAACTGTCCAATCAGTGCGCAGAGGCAGGGGAAGGGCGGGCTTCCGCAACCTCCCGGCTTTTCTTCCTCACCGAGTGGGCTACTCCTGCTCCAAGCCCCTTGTTCTCTACTCCTGGGACCCAGGTGACTCTGCGCTGCCCGTGTTCCCGGAGATCTTGGGTGCCCAGAGGTCACCAGAGAAGCCAAAAATGGTGAGTTCACTGAAGGTTGGCGGTCAGCACCTGCCTCAGGGCGGCGCGCGGGTGAGGTGCCGAGTGCCCCGGAGTTCCCGCTGTTGGGTGGCCCTTGGCTTCGTCCCCTGTTCCCTGGGTTTTGAAGGGTGGCTCAGGTCCCAGGTGTCCCCTTTGCTCCCTACCGGTGGCCCGCACTTACTTTTCCCAACGTGTAGGAAGCAGGGCCACAAATGCACCTTCCTTCTCCCAGTGGAGCTCAACCCAGTGGAGGTTCTCCAAATTGTAGGCGCCTCTTGCCTTCTAAAAGGCCACCTCCCTCCACCTCACTGCTCGGTCAGACATTCTTCTTCCCACTCGTTTCAAATGGACACCTTCTGGTAATTGTCATTATCGCTTAGTGAAATATTGGAAAGAATCAATCAATCTCCCTTACCCCCTCCCTTTCCTTTCCCTTCCTCCCTCCCTTCCTCCCTCCCTTCCTCCCTTCCTCCCTCCCTTCCTTTCTCCCTTCCTCCCTCCCTTTCTCCCTTCCTCCCTTCCCCGTGTTTTGGAATCTAGGCTGGCCTCCAACTTCTGATCCTCCTGCTTCATCCTCCCATGTATCTGGGATTACAGCCCTGTGCCAATGTCCCTGGCAAGAAGAACACTTTTGAAAGCATTTGTTTTCTATTTGTGAATATTATCCTTAAGGGGAAAGAATGCTCACTTAACACTTCCTTGTGTTTGGTCAAAATAACTGCTTTAAAGGAAATAAGGAGGTTGTTTATAGATCCCAGGGATATAGAATTCTGGGCTACATGACTAGAGTATAACTGCTCCCTTTTCTGATAGTCCATGATGTAGAGTCACACCAGTCCTATAGTTCGGTAAGCACACAGGGTAATAATGATGTAGGGACAAAGGAGACATGGCACTGAAGAGAGCTGCAGCCAGTATCAGAGGGCAATGCTTTTGCTTATTCAATCCATCCATCTCCTGAACCCCGAGTTCAAGTGGTTTCAGAATTTTATACCCAGTATGTAAGGGGAGGGGTTCAGAAGTTCACATTGTAATACTGGGACCCCCCAAAGAACTCTCAGACCACACAGTCTCATTCCAGTTAAGCCTTTATTGCTGGCCAGTGGCAGACACTCTGCTCTCGAAAGAATGAGATGATCAGGTGGTGCCCCTGCCTTCAATTGGCTCCATATTTAAGCACAAAAACCACAAAAGGGAAGATTGGGGGTTCAGGCAATGTAAGCAATCCTGAAAGTAGTGGTCAGTTAGTCTCCAGTTGGTCCCATAGATCATTCTGTGTTCCTGGGGGAATTTTCATGAACAAAAGAATACAAATGGCCTCAGTCATGAGCTTTTTGAGTGTCATGGCTGAGTTCACAAAGCAGAGTCACCAGTCAAGTTGTCACATCACACACATAAAAGCAGGTTTTTCTTTCTCTGTTCTGGCCAAGTTAACCCTTCAAGGACAGCACCTGAGGAGGGGAGAGCTTCTTCTCCCCTTTCTTTCCTCCCCCACCAGCTGTTACCATGGAGCCCAGTTGGTGACTTGTCTGTGAAGCCCAGGCAACACAAAAATAGGAAGTTTATCTTCACTTTTTTTGTGGACACTCTTTTTTTGACAGTCCTAAAATTAACCATGGTGAAGATTTCTGGAGAAACCCATTTAAAATTTTCTGTGAAAAAAGGTATTGCCACTATAATAATGTCTGATTCCTTTACTGTCCTTCCTTCCCAGCTCTTTTCAGTATGATTTTCAGAAGGGATCTGGCTATGGTGCCTAGCCTGAAAGTTGTGATCCTCCTGCCTCAGCTTCCCAATCTGTTGGGATTAAAGGCATCAACAATCCTAGCTACAGAAAATAGTTCATTTTAACCCAGATATTAATTATCATACTAAGGAACATGGATTTTAGTTACCATGAATGATGTGTGTGACCCTGCTTGGAAGAGATTACATCCATCCATTCATCTTTTCTTTCTTTCTTTCTTTCTTTCTTTCTTTCTTTTTTCTTTCTTTTTTTTCTTTCTTTCTTTCTTTCTTTCTTTCTTTTTTTCTTTCTTTCTTCTTTCTTTCTTTCTTTCTTTCTTTCTTTCTTTCTCCTTTCTTTCTTTCTTTCTTTCTTTCTTTCTTTCTTCTTTATTTTCTTTCTTCCTTTCATTCTTTTTTTTTTCTTTTTAATATACCAGGGATTGAACCCAGGGGAACTTAAACCCTGAGCCACATTTCCAGCTCTATTTATATTATATTTTCAGACATGATGTCACTAAGTTCCTGATGGTCTCACTAAGTTGCTGAGTCTGACTTTGAATTTAGCAATCCTCCTATCTTAGCCTCTCAAGCTGTTGGGATTATAGTTGTGTGCCAGTGTGCCTGGCCTCCATGAACTTTTATAAAAGAAACTGTGTATCACTGCATTAACCAATTGCATTGGTAGGAACATTAGATTAGTGGGGTACAAAAAAAATTAAAAAAAATTTCTTCAGTATGTCTGTTACTGCACTCTGAGCTTTGGTAGATTTTGGAGACGTCTGGTAAGGTCAGTGATATATTCTGAGAAGTTTTGAGATTTTGGTCTGATACAGAAATTAAGATGATTGGCTATTAAAAGGCTTAAAATAGCCCAAGATAATGTTTGATCTCTATGCAGAACCCTGCCTTTCCACCCTCATGGTGGTCTAGTAAGCCAAAGTCAAGTACTCTGAAGGTTCTTTGATGTAGATGCAACAGTATAGAGAACTTGAGTTCACAGCTATAAAAGTCTTGTGCTTCTCCTTTTATGTTCCTTAGGTGTAGACACCATGTCAGATTTCTTGGGCAGAGGTTCCCTTTGGACACCTCCCAGAGTCCCATTTCCTCAGCCACTGTCCTCTCCTGGAGCTGCCACAGAGTGCCCACAGCTGCCCTGAGCCTTGCAGAGTGAACAAAATTTCAGGCCCTGGGTCAGCTCCTCCTAGAGGGAAGCCTGAGGTGTGGGGTGCAGCCTCTCAGGGAAGCTGCTGGGGGCCCTGGGCTGAGGAATCTCCTGGAAAAGGCCTCATCTAAACAGCTACTTCCTTGGGACCTTGTTTTTCCCAAGCTCTGTTACCATTCCCTGGAAACAGGTGGATAGTCAGCCTGTGGATGCTGGTGCTGAGGGGCCAGGTGAGCAGTGACTCCTGCCCTTTTAGTCTCTCACAATGTGAAGGAGCAAAACCTCTCCCAGAGCATAAGGACCACCCACCCCAGTGCAGAGCTGTACAAACCTGAAAAGCCTTATAGACTGGGGTCATGGTCCAGGTGCCTGGGAGTGTGATCCTGGATGCTTTCCATGAGGAAGACCAGGAGGAAGCAGGTCCTGCAGTCAGGGACCTTCCCTGCCCCTTGAGCCTGACACATCTGTGCTCCCTCAGCACCAAAGCTTTCTGTGTATCACTTTGAAATGATGTGATCACTTATCTGAGGCCCAGGTTTATTTATTCAGAGCCAAATGGGATGGACTATTATTAAAGAGGCAAGAGAGAGGTGGGTTAAAGTCCACCTTTTTTTGTTGTTGTTAAAAATCCCAACTTACAGCCAGCCAGATACAGCGGTGCACACCTGTGATCTTTCCTGCTCCAGAGGCTGAGACAGGAGTGTTGCAAATTTGAGGACAGCCTTAGCAACTTAGCTGGGCCTTATGCAACCTGGTGAGATGGCGTCTCAAAATAAAATATAAAAATGACTGGGGATGTGGCTCAGTAGTAAAATATCTCTGGGTTTAATCTTGGGGGCATCAAAGAAAAAAAAAAAAAAAAAGAAAACATCTAATTACCTAATTACCTTTTGCTACCCCTGAGTATGTATAGAAAGTTTGTAAGATTCAGATTTGTCTTTTCAGTGGTTTCAAATTGAAATCCCACCCTAGATTCCAAAATACCATGTAAGATACAGAGAAACTCTGTCTTGCATTATTGCTGCAGAATTTGAGTCCAATTCTACCAAAAATAGTGGTGAATAAATTTATGAATGTGATTTCATGAAAACTAGTATCTGTTCTTCACAAGGTGATGATTTTGACAAAGGATGACAGTTTTTCACTGTTGTTGTCTGGACTTGGCAGGTTCATGTTAACTGTGTGGTTTTTTTGTTATCAGGAATGGAACCCAGAGGTGCTGAACCACCAGCCCCTTTTAGATTCTTTGTTTTGAGACAGAGTTTTGCTATTTCGCTTAGGGCCCCAGACTCCTGAACTGCTGGGGTTACAGGTGTGCACCATCACACCCATCTTCATTGTAAATTTTAAGGACAATTTTGGCAATACCTTGAATACACAACTGTAATCATTTAATCACTGAATGTCAGTGAAGGAGTAAATGACACCTGTTTTCTGCAAAGAAGAGACCCATGTGTCTAAATAAGGGTGCTGATCCCCTCATCATGTCACCTAATTCCTGTTTCCCTCCAAATGCCTCCTCATAGGGCCACCCCTTTTGGAGCTAGCCTTTTAGCTTATGAAAGTTGGGAGTAACATAAATGCTCTCTCTATTCTCTCTGTCATGTACAACATTTTGGCTGGTCTTAGATACAGTTTACTATTTCCAGTTTTTTGAAAAGTATTATTTCTTGTTGCTGTAGTTGGACACAATACCTATTTATTTATTTTTATGTGGTGCTGAGGATCCAACCTAGGGCCTCTCATGTGCTAGGCAAGCACTCTACTGCTGAGCCAGAATCCCAACCCTAGTATTTTCAATTTTAGATATAGTTTTTCTTGAAGTTCACTTCCAAAATACAGTAAACCATGCCCTAAATTTCACAGAATTTACTGAAAAGCTCAGTGAGAGTTTAGATCATGGAAACATTCAGTCTTCTTTGTGAGAAAGTGTAGTGTCTTTCCACTGATTTGTTGTGTTTTTATGCCTCTAATTGTGTACCTTTTGTTTCGTAATCATTTTTATCTCTCATTACATGTATTTTACCAAGCTACTCTCCAGCCCAAGAGAATTAGTATTGTAGACTGTTGTTTATTTATTTGCTTCCTCATTGAGTGCTGGGAATTGATGCCATGGACATGCTCATGCTTAGTTATCTTCCAGAAATAAATTTCAATTTGTGAGCAACTTTCTGGAGGTGGGCAAGTGTTTTACTGTGGAATAAACCTACAGGCACTTGACCACTGAGCACATCCTCAGCTATTCTTCTTATTTATTTTTTCTTTTTTTTTTCAATATTTTGTATAGTTGTAGATGGATAGAATACCTTTACTTTATTTATTTTTCTGTGCTGAGGATCATACCCAGGGCCTCACACATGTTAGCAAGTGTTCTGAAGTCAGCTATAGTCCCAGGCCCCCTTTTTATTTTTGATGAAGACCAATCTCACCAAATTTCTGAGGGTCTTGCTATGTTGCTGAGACAGGCTTCAAACTTTTGCCATTTCCCTGCCTTGACCTCCCTAGTGGCTAAAATTACAGATGCACAATACTACACTAGCAGTTGGAATGAGTTTTGAAGACTTATCATCCAATTTCTTTCCAGATGAAAATCAGTTTTCTTGCTTTTGTTCATACTTTTGAAATTTTTAACTCTGACTCTTTCTCTTTGCTTTATTTTTTGCATTATTATGAAAAAGGTATTTAGCATATAATATTGTTTCTTATATATACATTTTTAAAACTTCATAGCTTGGTAGTTTATTTACTTCTTTATTAGATAAACTTTGTTTTTATGAGCAATTTTAGGTTTACATAGTTCATTAGTCAGTGTTCTCTAGAGGAAAAGTATCAAGAGGAAGTATGATTATCAAACGGGATTCATTAGATTGGCCTACTTGACCCGAAGGTGGATGTCTACAGTGGCCATCTGCAGGCTGGAGAGCTTGAGAAGTAGTAGCTGCAGAGTCCCAGAGGCTGAAGCCTCAGAACAAGGGGGAACAATGGTGCTGCCTTAGTCCAGACCAAAGATTCTGGAAACTCACTAGAGAATCACTTTGGGAGAGTGAAGAATTTTGTCCCACCCAAGACACCGTTCTATTGGATGGTGCTGCCTAGCTTAAGGAGGTCCTCCAGTTTGGCTCACTATCCCATATGCCAATCATTTGTAGACATACCCTCAAGCTCATTAATCATCGGCATGTTTTAATCCAATCAAGATGACAATTAAATGTGCCATTACACATAGTATCAAATACCCCTCCTCTCCAGCTGATAGTCGCCACTGTTTTAAACATATTGCATTGGTGTAGGCTGTTTGTTAGTTATTAAACCAGTGTTGAACATTTGATAAAGAGAATGGATGAAGCAACATGTTAGGATAAGCCAAAGTTCATCCTTTACCTTAGGGCTCCTCGTCTGTGTGATGTGATTGTGTGTTTCACGTCTTATACAAGATAATGTCATACAGAAGAGTTTCACTGCTCTGGGAATCCAGTGTTCCACCGGTTCATCACTCCTCCTCATTCCTTCCTCCCTCTCTGTTCCCTAAGTCCCTGTCACCCATCAGTTCTGCTAGTGCATCTATAATATTGTCTTTTCCGGAATGTTCTTGACTTGGACTCTTACTGCACTTGGCCATTTCAAACTGGCTTCTCACACTTACCAGTCTGCCTTTAAGGGTGCTGTATCTTTCCAGGCTGCAGAGCTCATTTTCTGGGTGATGCACTTTGGTGTGGTTAAACTTCAGCTTGTCCACTCAGTATTGAAAGGTGCATCTTCCTTGCATCTAGTTTTGGGAAGTTCTGGATTTGGCTGCTGTAGTCACTGCAGTGAGGGTTCCTGTGCCCATAATTTTCACATCATTTGCATAGACACCTGGAGTGTGATTACTTAATTGTACATTTTTTTGCATTTATGATTATGAGCATCATTCATAGTCTTCTTTTTAATACTTTTCTTTATTTATTTAATTTGGATAATATGATAACTTATGCCTCAGAAAGACCTAGGAGGTGTTAACTCAGCTTCTATGTTCTGGAAAAAAAGTAGAAAATTGGTGAAAGAGCCTTGCCTTGCCTTTTGGGGAAGTAATTAGTTACTGAGTCTGTTTCTTTCAGCAGCCATGGGCTTATCTGTTTCGTGTATTTCCCCTGTGTGTAAGTTGTAGGAGATTGTCTCTCTCAAAGAAATGGTCCAGTTTCTGCAAGTCGTCTAATTTGTGTCAAGCACATTTAAAATAATCTTGAAGTCCCAATGCATTGTTGATGATGACACTTTTAAATCTGTTAGTAGGTTTTCAGTCCTTGTTTTTTTCTTTAATATTATTATATATTTTACACTTTTTTTTTTCTTTTTATGTGGCAGTGAGGGTTGAACCCAGTTTCTCCCAAGCACTAGGCAAGCCACAACCCCAGTCTCTGTCCTCTGTATTCTTAGCCTTTTGACAGTTAATCAGTGATGCTGATGTTCATGAAGAACTTGATTTTGCAGACTGTGGATTTCCTGATTGTGGTTTCTTCCACACTTTTTCTGTTACCTACCTGTGGTTAATTTAGGTTTACCTTACTCTTCTTTCTCTGGTTTTCTGAAGTGGCAGTATCATTGGTTGCTTTTAGCTCTTCTTTTCTAAAATGTATGTTGGATGACTTAGATACCAATACAGCGCCACCTCTGGTGTTCTCTGTGAATTTCCTATGATGGACTCATAAATGCAGGGTAAATTCAGTGTACATGAGTTGTATGTACAAGGTAATGATAACAGCATGAGTTGTATAAACAAGGTAATGATAACACCTGAAAGATGAAAAAAGTAGTAATTGAGGTGATACAGAACTCTATAATTATGGGGAATAATAATAAAAATTTAATAAAAATAGATACTGTTATCACTTTGGATATGCCTCTTTCCTCTGCTCTTCATCTGAATTTGATTCTCTCAAATAAGCTTAGGTGGGCAAAGTGCTTTCTGAATTTTTGTTTTCTTTTGTTTTCAGGATTTTGTCAGCTAAATCTTGTAATGCCCAGTCCTGAACTCACTTTTGTTGCTTTTTTACAACTTATTCTCATCTGCAGAGGCACAAACCCACTTCACTCACTTTGTTCAATGAACTGACTTTTTTCTATCTTTGCAAACAATGTTTGGAATTGTCCGTCTATAGGAGGGTCTTCCATATGGTATAATATGGTTCTCAGACCCTGTGGGAGTTGAAGGTAGTTCCCCTGCTGTTTTCCTATCATCTTCCCTGTGAGAAGGCTTATCTAGGGGCTGGGAATGTTGCTCAGGCGGTAGCACGCTCATCTGGCCTGCATGCGGCCAGGGTTCAATCCTCAGCACCACATACCAAGAAAGATGTTGTGTCCCCCGAGAAATAAAAAAATATATATATTAAAAATTCTCTCTATCTCTCTCCTCTCTCACTCTCTTTTTTTTAAAAAAAAAAAGAAGGCTTATCTATCTTTTGTATTCCACCAACTCAGAAGAGAAGTATTTGTGGTCACAAGCTAAAAAACACTAGAAGCTATAAGATTTGAGAAAATGCAAGTAATAATTTTCTCTTAGACTTTTATAGGAAGTATGGCTATTTCATCAATTTGATAAAAAATTATATACTCACAGTCATTCACACTGTGGAAGTCTTATATTTAAATAATCCATAATTTTAAGAAATAATTTCTGGTTATTTCATTTCAATAAGTGACTTAATTTTTTTAGCCATATTAAAAATCAGAAATTACTGAAAATTAAATCTATGTATTCAAATTTCCATAATGATAATGTGATCAGAATTAAGTAGGAATTATAAGAGAACATTGTACAAAGTTGCTATAAAATATGATTGAAACTTCCCTACATTTTCTGAGTGTAAGAAACAGGTAGATAAAGCAACGTTAAATTTCTAAATAGTAAGTAAGTTTATTTGTGATTAAGTTTTCCATACTAGTTTCCAGTACTGAGGATATAGCTCAGTTGGTAGAATGCTTGCCTTGCATGTATAAGGCCCTGGGTTCAATCCCCTAGCACACAGGAGACAGATAGATAGAGAGAGAGAGAGAGAGAGAGAGAGAGAGAGAGAGAGAGAAATACCTGTTTCTTTGTGATGTAACTTATTGGTGTTCTTTGCTAAACCATTCTCATCATGTTAGATACTCACATGTTCTCTTTGCTTTTAGTTACTTCTGATAACTTCTGCCTTGACAATTATTTTCTTATGATCCTAATAAGGACTCATTTTATTATTTGGAACTAAAAAAACTGATTTTTACAAAAGGAGGTTTTCTACTGTTATATATATATACTCTGATCATTCTAGTATTATATTTTGGAGATTGGCTGTTTTACTTCCAGCTTTTTAACCTACTCAATTTAAATTAGGTCAATTTGCTGGCTAGTTTCCTATCATTTGCTTCATCAAGTGAATGTAGTTTGATCAATTTTATGGTCCCATTCTCTACTTTTCTTCCTCATTGATATTGGTTTCTTCAAAGTCTCCCATCAAAGTCTCTGATTGGTGGTGGGGATAACTAGAAACTAAACTCAGGGCTACTGGAGTACTGAGCCTCATACACAGACCTATTTTGTATTTGATTCAGTGGCAGGGCCTCACAGATTTGCTTAATGCCTTGTTGCTGAGGATAGCTTTGAAGTTGAAGTCCTCCATCCTCAGTCTCCAGAGCTACTGGGATTCTAGGCTTAAGCCACCTTTCCCAGCTAGATCTTGCACGTCTTAATTTGATGTCATTTTAAACTTGCAAATACAACTATGTTGCACTTAAAAAAATATATTTTCATTCATTATGCAACTATTATTGTGGTAGCAAAATATTTTTTTTGGGGGGTAATGTTTCTCTATAATTTTCTGTAGTACTTACTAAATTAAATATATATCATGTTAATGTCATGATATTGACAGTGTTTTACAACATTTAATATTTTTGTAGCTATGTAGTAACTAAAAATGAATAAGCTCATATTTCTTCAATCTTATATGACCCCAATGTAGCTAGGTTCAGACATACTTTTTACTGTTTGTACTCAAATTTGTCATTTTATGATGAGTAGGCCAATGACAAAATTTAGTTTCATTCAAAAAATATTTAATTTTATTTATTCAGGTTATCATCACATTTGATAAGCCTATAAATAAAATAGCAGTGTGACTACTTCATAGGTGATTGTGAGTTGTTTTAGTAATTAATGTTACTAAAATGTGTCCATTAAAAACAGCTAATAATTTACTCAGTGTACATTCATTGAAATATAATATTTTGAGAGACCTTTAGCATGACAGCATGAAGATATTCATGAAAGGTTAGCCCAGCAGAACTAGTGAACAGGAAAAAAATTGCAACTATTTATAATTGCTGGTCCAGAAAAGTAGCTCAAGAAAATAGACACGTAAAGGTACAAACAAAAGTATAAAAGGCAATAGAAATACACATTTTCTACTTTCTTAATGGATATTGAAAGCAACACATAAAACTGCATAGTTAGAATATATGTCCCTAGTTCCTCAAAAACTCTAGCCTGAAAAATTAAAACAAAATCAAAAAAAACCTCTCACTATGTGGTAAGCATTCTTAGTATTTTTCTTTATATTGTTTGACACATATTTTGAGGTTTCTAAAGAAAAACATGTAAAAAATAAAGAGTGTCTTCAGACTGAAGTGTTTAACATTTTTTTTTAATCACCCACACACATACATTTGGCTGGGTACAAAAATTTTTGTTTAATTCTACTAATTTGCACTTTTTTTTTTTTCAGAGTGCAACCAAAAGTTTCAGGATGTGTATCTTCTAGTCTAGCATGTACTTAGTGCCACATTAGTTATTCACCAATGGAAGTCAGTCCTCAAAAGGCACTGATTAATTAATTAATTAATTAATTAATTAATTTTTAATATTACTGTGGAATTAACTTAAGTAAATGTATGGCTCTTTATTTTATTATTTTCATTTTTGTTCTTATTTGTACTGGGGATCAAATCTAGCAGTGCTCTATAATTGAGCAAAATCGTCTCTTCCTTAGTTGCCCAATTAGTTTTGTACTTTCATTAGTATCAGGAATTAAACGTAGAGGAACTTAACCACTGAGTTACTTGAAAAACTCTTTTTTTTTTTTTTTTTGGTTAAATTTCTGAGGTTGCCTTTAACCTTGAGAATTACCTGCTTTTTTTTTCTGAGCTACTGGTATTGCAGAAGTTCACCATCATAACAAGGAATCTTGTACTTATTTGGTTGGTCTCACCATCAAAACTTACTAAAATTATAGATGTACACCATCATGACTGGTGCTTTCTGAGCAAGTTTGAGGTACTGGGTTCAATTCTAAGCATCACATATACTTAAATAAATAAAAATTAAAAGTCCATCCACAACAAGATACATACTTCACATTTGGTTTTTATTTTATTACTAAACTAATATTTGTTAATAAAACTGGTTATTAAATCCATACTATTATAATTAGGCTTTATGAAACTGGATAATGAATTAAAAGTAATGTATATGTCCTGGTCTCAGGAGATTACAGTTCATCAGTTATTTACAATATATATCATGTTCCTTTGATTTGCAACTTTTAGTTATCTCCTTCAAATAGAAATTAAAGTAGAGGCTAATAAACTTGTAGGCCATATTTGTTTCACCTAAGTGCTAATTTTGTAATTTAAAGAACTATTAGATAATTAATTCATTTTTATTAAATTTCAGATATTAGTCATTTTAAGGGTTTTGGGGATTGACCCCCTTGACACTTTACCAATGAGTCACAGCCTGAGAATTTTCATTTTTAAGGCATGGTCTCTCTATGTTGCATAGGACCTCACTAAGTTGTTGAAGTTGGACTCCAAGTTGCAATCCTTCATCAACTAAACCTTCATCATTTCTGTGATTACAGTAGTGTTCCACTGCCCCCTACAGTTATTAAGATTTTAAAAGAGGAAAATTGGAAATAGAATGACCTTGCTTAGTTGGCTTTATATTTGTAATCCTCTGGCCTCGGCCTCCAGTTTTACCAATGTATGTTAAATTGTGTAATTTGCCAGTTTTACCAATGTATGTTAAATTGTGTAATTTACATCTTTGTGAATTACTCATATAACTTCTGTGTAAATAACATGTCAGGAAACTTTATGCTCAGGATCTTATTTGTCAGCTTTCATTTTGTCTTTTAGTAAATGCCTTGTGACTCCTTTTTCATAAATCTGAGTGTCCCTATGCATAGTTTCTTCTGTCTGAAAACATGGCTATTAGTTTTAGATGAGTTTTGTTTGTTTTAATGCAGTCTTGTTCCTTGCTATGTTAGAGTAAGACCCGGTGACATATGCAAGAGCATAGGTAAGAGACATTGCTGACACTGAACTATAGCAAAAGCAAGAGTGAGGAGCCTGAGGAGCCCAGAGAACTGAGGATTGTGTGAGACTGAGCACAGTAGTCAGCAGAAAGATCAAGTTTATAATCTACATAAAATAAATAGGCAATACAAGAAAGCATACATGTTAAGTATTAGAAGATTCTAGTTAGTCATGTGAAATATTTATCCACTCATAAAACAGCAACAACAATCAATATAGTATTAGCAGAATGTTAATTAGGACATAATAAATGTTTACTTTTGCAATAAGAAAAAAAAATATATATATAATACAATTGAAAATTGGTATTAGATATCTTTTCAAAAAGAGATAAATAGGCAGATATAGCAAGACATGCCTGTAATCCCAGGACTGAGGGCTGAGGCAGGAGGATTATAAATTAGAGTCTAGCCTAATACACTTAGAAATACTCTCTGCCAAAAAAATCAAAAGAACTAGGGATGTAGTTCAGTGGTAAATGACTTCAGGGTGCCATCTGTGTCCAAAAATACAAAACAGAGAGAGAGAGAGAGTGAGGGGCTAAGAGAGAGACAAAGAGAGACAGAAAGAAAGAAAGAAAGAAAGAAAGAAAGAAAGAAAGAAAGAAAGAAAGAAAGAAAGAAAGAAAGAAAGAAAGAAGGAAGGAAGGAAGGAAGGAAGGAAGGAAGGAAGGAAGGAAGGAAGGAAGGAAAGAAAGAAGAAGAGAGAGAGAGAGAGAGAGAGAGAGAGAGAGAAAACCAAGATTAAAAATATACATTTTTACATGGGTTGTGGCAAAACAGTCAAACACCTGCCATGCTTGTGCAAGATCTTGGATTTGATCTCCATTGGTGCATGCACACACACACTCACAAACTATGAATATTAATTCATATAAGAATATTAAAAACTTGACAACTTTACAATAGTGGTTGATATATAGACATAGTTTTTTTATATACTTATTACAAATTATAAATTAACAATGAAAATTTTAAAAAGTCACAGTATATTCACATAAATGTAAGTGGATCCCATAATGAAAACTCAGTGCTTTTATTTTTAACAGTTACATTTTTATTTCCCTATTTTAATAAGTTACATTTTTATTTCCCTATTTTACAGGCTTTAATTTTGGCTGCTTTATGAATTCCATAAATTATTTATCTTTTCATTCCTAGAAAGCACATGTGAACTTTAAATTAACTTTATAAATATTTTCAGGGTGTAATTCTTTATCATTTAGTATATACACATGTTTACCATCCTCAGCATTTAGTTTCCAAAACTATTTTAGATGAAAAGAAATTAGTGCCCACTAGCAGTTTTTCCTTTTTTTTTTTTTCACATAGGTCTAGGCAATGACTTATATGTGTTTTGGATTCATGAATTTACTTGTGCAAAAAATTAAATATAATATTAATTGTAAATCACATTACAGTTTCTCTGCTTACTTTCAATTAGCTAAAGGTTTCCATGTACACATTCATTGTAACATTTAGTGCTCTCATGAATCCTACTTGCTCAATATGGCTGGGATAATAACTCAGAGGTAGAGTGCTTTCCTAGCATGTGTGAGGCCCAGAGTTCAATTTCTAGCAACACAAATATAATATTCCTGAGTAACAGTCTACTGTGAGGATATACATGTTTCCATTTATCTATTTACCTTGCATTGATTTTACATATTGGTTCTTATGTGTAGTTCAGTAATAAATATTTCTATATGAATGACAGTCTCAATACATTTCCAGTTACTTTTGGTATATTTCAGAAATGAATGCTTCTTCATCTAGTAATTCTTTATTTTACCAAGAAACCATCAATGTAATTTTACTTTTGTATCAGAGAGGCATGGAATTTTCAATTTTCTGCATATTTACATTTTTTTATTTTCCAAATTGTTTTATTTTAGGGTATTTTTGCAAATATTTATAATTTTTGTTTACATAATATAAAACAGTTGCTTTGGATAGGCAAAAGGAATAAAAGAATAATGTCAAAAATAAACACATAGTTTTTCATTCAAAGGTATAACAAAGACATATTAGAACTGTGGTAGCAGTTCTATGTACTCTGTACTATATACTATGTACTATGAAGTCATCTAGATTTTAGGAATTATCATTGACTTAACAGCTTAAAAATTTTGGGGTCTCTGGAATGTTATCATTTTTTTTTTTCAATGGTTTACTCCCTTATTGTTGGGTAATAATGAAGGATGCATTTTGTCACTGGAGTATGAGAGCCTCAAAAGGTAATTATTTGGGATCTGGGCTCAATCAGCCTCTCAATAAGGAGAAATGACTGCTCTCTAGCGAAGTCTAAAAACTTGGAAAAGATAGTTCTTTGAAAACAAAAAGAAAAACTTGATAATTATGTCTTCACTTTCACGGTGAGGTTATTTTTTGTACAGCAGTTTTTTCAAGTCCAGTTTCTTATTTCTTATTTTTACTTTGGAAGCATAATGAAGATTCCACAGCTGAATCTGATTTATAAATATGTAATTGTTTTCTTCTTATTTTTTAATAGTTTTAATTCTTATATTCTAGTGCAAAACATATTTTATGTCAAATATTGTACATAATCTCATGTAAAATCCAATAACATTACTTAAAACATAAACATGCATTTTTATCAATCTACATTAAAGAAGAGACTACTTTTTCTCTATTTAATTTTTCTGACACAATTATCAAAATTAAATTGACCAGAGTCGGGGCTGGGGATGTGGCTCAAGCGGTAGCGCGCTCGCCTAGCATGCGTGCGGCCCGGGTTCGATCCTCAGCAGCACCACATACCAACAAAGATGTTGTGTCCGCCGAGAACTAAGAAAAAATAAATAAATGTTAAAATTCTCTCTCTCTCTGTCCCCCTCTCTCTCACTCTCTCTTTAAAAAAAAAAAAAAATAAAAAAATAAATTGACCAGAGTCATGAAGTTTACTTATAGACTTCTAGTTTTCTTCCATTGTTGTGTTGTTCAAACTTATTTGTGTATATACTACCTTAATATTCAAATAATTATAATGATTAAGGTAATAGGATATGTCAATGTCAGTAAGATATAATATGTAATGACAGAACTTTTTTACTTAATTTTATGAGACATTAACAGGAACAACTAATGAAAAAAATTGAAGCAGAACATTTTTAGAAAAAAAAGAAAACAACACTTTTTTTTCTGACCTTGGATTGAACCAGAGACACTTCACCACTAATCCACATCCTCATACCTTTACATATTTATTTAGAGACAGAACCCCTAAAAGTTCCTTAGAGCCTCACTAAGTTGCTGATGCTATCTTTAAATTTCTTATTTTTCTACCTCTACCTCTTGAGACACTGGGATTTTAGATAAGTGCCACCATGTTTTGTTAGTTTTTGTATTTTATAAAGATGAAATATTGTTAACTTGCATTATTGAAAATCATTCTCACTTATTAACAGAAGTGTTAATAATCAGATAACTTTAGGATAAATGTGGCCTCTTTAGGTAATAGCTGGAACTGAATTTTTATCTGTATACCACGGATTACTCTTGACAGAGGGGGGGTTTGTGTACCTCACGTTTCTTTTAGAATTGATTTTTATTTAAATTATTATTTGTTTTCTATTCATTTATATTTATTTTTTTACTCTAACTCATATATGGATTTATCTTATGATATTTAAAATGATTCTTGCAATTAAATTTAAAATAGTGCTCTACCAATGCATATATATCATAATTATGGGATGCATTTCCCAATTATGTATATTTGAAATCCTTTTGTATTGACACAAGTTCCATGTAGCTTTATGTTCTCATATAGAAAGGCACAGATAATAATCTCATCAGGGAATTCTAGTGTATTCTGTGGTATCTTGTTTAAAAGTTCTGTGTTTTTCTACACTCTTTAATGGGTTTTTAAATTTTTATTTTTAGCACTTTTGGGACACAGATGATGTATTCTTTTTCTAAAATTTCCATAGAATATTTTAATGCAATGCCTGTGGGATGCATTGTAGCATTTTCATATTTCTAACATGGTAAGAAATTAAGAATATATTGTTGATTACTGATTTTTTTTAAATTGAGACATCAGCCATTACTCAAAATTATTGCAAGATCTTATTAGAAGGCTCAGAAGAACATTCTTGAGTATATTGTCCCCACTGGTGATGTACACAATATGGATACAGATCCTCCTCTTTTTGGTATATCTCTGTCCAAAACCTCAGAGAGTAAGCAAATTTGCATGTAGTATGTGGTTTAGTGGAAATCTTTGGGATCTGGAGTCATGCATAGTTGATTCTAAATTCTACCTGGTCTGCTTAATAGCTGTGGATATACAAACACATTTTTTCCTTCAAATAATTATATAAGCTTCATGTATAAAATAGGGTTGAATGATATAGAGTGCTTAATATAAGCAATTCTTCCTTATTTTCTGCCTTTTTAAAGTATGTGTTGTGTTTTTCATCTTCACCTCTTAAAATGCAGAATCTATTCCTAAGTTTATCTAATATTTATTTCTTTTTTTTTTTCTTTCTTTTTTTTATTGGAGTGGGGGGGTGGAGTACTGGGAATTGATTTCAGTGAAACTTGGCTATTGAGCCACATCCCCAGCCCTATTTTGTATTTTATTATAGACAGGGTCTCACTGAGTTTCTTAGTTTCTCAACATTGCTGAGGCTCAGTTTAAAGAATGTTTTTAAGAATTCTCCTGCCACAGTCTCCTGAGACACTTGAATTATGTTCACACACCCACCACTGTTATTTGAATTTTTTTATTTATTGTGGCTCATAGGAACCAGTAAAGATGAAAGTGAATAGTATAGTATCTACACTCAGAAGATCCTGATTTCTTTTGATTTTACTTTTCAAATCCTGTTGTGTCCAAAATAACAAGCCTACATTAGTGGAGGAATTATCAAAGCAGAGAATCAAGGTGCTGCTGTGAGGATGATAGCTAACCCCCTGAAGCTCACCAGCCATTAGCTAATTATTTTTTACCAGAAAAACCCAGATAAGCCCAGCTTGAATTAATAAAGCAGCCCAATCAAAATCTAATAAGCTTTAGAGTGAATCATTCACCATTTATAATTGGAAACCAAGATTCTGTCACATACTTGGAGAAAATTCTGTGGAAAACAGCAGTTGCCTTATTGGTACTGCTTTCCTTTTTCCCTAAGTTAAGTCTGGACCATTATTGAGGTGCTATTAGCTAATGCAGACATGTATACATCAGATTGATGCAAAAACTGTTACAATACCTCATACAAACTGAGGAAACAATATCACAACCTAGGTAGGCATTAGGTCAAAGGCTAAGTTACAAAATAAGATGTTTGTCTTTAATATATTTAAGTTTTAGAGTCAAGGCTGTGAAAAGATATACCAAACTGAGAAATCCAACTTTTGGAACTCTTTGTTATGCTATCTGACATCTGGAATGGGAATGAGTCTGTGTCCAGCATCAAATAGAAAAAAAATCATTATCTTTTATACCTTTTCTTTTGGTCTTACTTCTCTTTCTGAGGGCAGTGCCACTACTGCTGTTTGGTTTTGTGGAAAAGCATATTAGAAAGTGTTTTCTCATATCTCCTGTATGGAATGCAGGCGTCCAGGCACTTTGACTTACCAAGGACAGGGAAGCCATATTCTCAAAATGGAATGTGATCATTATGAATTAAGTTGTGCTAGAGCATTAAAAATGAGGGAGTTGTGAGGATGGAGTTCTAAATACATATATATTCTTTATTACTAATTTTATATTTGTCTCATAATAAGAATACTCTAGATATATTCAGTTTTGTGATTAAAATAAATTTCAACTATGTCTTTTTTTAATAGTATATACTAAAATAGTTAAGTCTACACCTGTGCCTTACATATTATTTGTAGTTGGAGATTACGGGAGTGCTTCTCAGTTGAGAGCTCTAACTGTCTTTTTAGAAATTAGATCAAAAGACTTTAATTAAAAAAAAATATTGCCCATTATATAGTTTTCAGTAATTAACAATATGTATGCATTTAATTTATACATTGATATTATCCTATATAAAAGGCTTAATGTAAATCTCCTATTGCCAGGCTAGACTCCATCACTTTTGGATAAACTTGCCTTTTAAAAAAGCTGCTGTCTGTACTCAATTATAATCACCTTTAAAAAATGAAGTAAATGCACACAAGAACATGCCTATCTTGACTCATTCTGGCCTCATTGATTCCTGGAGTTGAAGGCATCTACTGTTATTAGATAGTAGGCTCGGTGGATTCAGACTAGGAGAGACGCAGTTTCCAATCAGGTACTCTTGGATGATAATTGTTTAATCCAACATATGATAAGTACAAAAGCTATGACTTACACTATCTGATCGAGTTTTAATTTCTGGAGCTTGTCATTCTTTCAGATTCATTTCTAGGCTTTCTTCACAGTGTTCAGGAGACTGAGGTTCTGCTTCCACATAGATAATAAAAAAATCTATTGGGAAAATGCAAGTCACCTTGAAAGCCAGGCAATAGTTACTGCACAGGGTATTGAGACTGTATCTGTACACTGGAAAGAGAGAAGCACTCTGAAATATTTTGTGGAAATTATCTGGAGAGTAGTTGGATGCCCTGCACCTGGAATAAATCTCCTGAGACACCCTTTACTTAAGTCTTTTTTTTTATTTGATTATTGGCAATACTGCTACATGATAGTGGGCATGCAGTCATTTCTTTTACTTACTCATTTTAACTCCTTGAATTTATATACAGAATTAATTTAACCATGTTATATGTTACTTCTGTTTTAAATAGTTCAAGGAGTTTACATTATTTTCACAAGTGACTTTTTAAAACTTACATTTTCACCAACAGAGTGTAAGGATTTTCTTTTTTTCCATATTCATAGTTTCTTGACTTTTTGGTATTAGATTATTGACAAAACTATTCTCTTTTTTTGGGGGGGTAGGCACTTGAGATTTAACTGAGATGCACATTCCCAGCCCTATTTTGTATTTTATTTAGAGACAGCATCTAACTGAGTTGCTTAGTGCCTCACTTTTTCTGAGTCTGGGCATTGAACTCGAGGCCCTCCTGCCTCAACTCTCCAAGCTGCCAGGGTTACAGGCATGTGCAACTGTTACTGCTGATGAAAGCTACTCTAACAACTGTGTTCAGTATACAATTGTCCACTATTTGACTTTCTTATCAAATATTTCAGGGAAGATTGTGGAGTCCAGTTTGTCAAGTATCCACAGAGAGAGTGTGTGGAAACCTTCTCTGGAAATTAACAAATATATGTGCTTTATAACCCCTTATCTGAACTACTGCTTGGGATTTTAGAAGCCCATTTAGTTGCTTGCAAATCAATAGTAAACAAATATTTTGTTATCTAGGGGAGATTTGCCTATGATCAGTAAGCTTTATTCCCAGAACTTGAGCATATGGAATGGCTTTTTATTTGGGGTCCTCTGCCTAAGCCTCCTACTTTTCTTTCTCTAGAGTGTTTTCTTATATGTGAGGTAACTAGTTTCTTCTATTGAATGGAAGATGTTGAGATATTTATCAGTCAATAAAGAAAAATTTTCCTGCTGGCAAAAATTGGCTGTCATGGAATTTTTAGAGGGGCAAGCTGAAGACTGGAGCTCTTTGTGTGCTGAACACCCATAAATGCATAAACTAAGTTATTTGTGATTTAACTTCTCTGTCCCAATCCCAGGGTCTTAAGCCCATGGAAGCCCTTGGAAGAACATAGATAACTATTATTTTTTTCTGTATTCTTAGTGGTATTAATGTGAGGATTCTTCTTCAGCACAAGCAAAATTAAGATCTAAAGCACAGAAAACAGTTTAGTGGTAGGGTTTTATATATATGGTCCCAATCTTCCTCTTCTTGGGGTTTTACCAGCTGGTGGTAATTCTGTTCCAATTACATAGCACATTGCCTAAGGCTGGACTTAGATCCCAGCCTACCCTAGCTTTTTAAGATCATCAAAGGGTAGACATTTTCAAGTTGTACAGTTTATATAAATCTTTCAACTCATTTTTTTACTTTGCCTAAGAGGAACTTGAAATATTATATTTCCATTTAATGTATTCATTAATGGAAAGTGAATCAGGAGGTACTACTTATTTATATTTCCAACATTGCCCTCACTTAATGTATGCCTTTTATTATTGGGCTATTATTGTAATCCTGTGTTTTGCAGATTGTACACAAACTACGCCAGTGAATTCTTCCCCCAAGTTGATCTTTCTTCAGGTTGGCCATGTCAACCATTCACATGTGATGTTGTTTTTGAGGTGTTTAGATTTATGTTGACCTTTCAATTCCTATTAAGTATACATAAAGTTTCACATACATACACATTCATCTATGAATTTTTTTTCATTATTGTAAAATAAGTTCTTCTTTAAATTCAGAATTTGGGGGCTGCTGGTTTCATATATAACATATAACATTCCAGATGAATTTTAGAATTTTTTTCTCTAGTCACTTCTCTCATTAAAAGTAAAATATGCTAATATTTTAATGAAGTGATATTGTAGATTTAGGGAAAATTTTGCATCTTGGTAATGATCAGTTTTATCATGTGCACAATGATGTGTATGATAAAGTCTTTTATGTCCTTTTGTATATTTTTATTTTCTCAAACTCTACATATTTTTATATATGCATGAATGCAAAATAACACATGTATGTGACATCTACATAAAATTATGTGATGACTCACATATTTTTCAAACTGAATATATTATGATGAAAATGGGTTTTGAAAATCGTTTTTCTCACTGTATTCCCTTTGCCTTTCTAACCCTATTCTTGTTATATCTTTCTCAATGTACATTGCTTTTTCTCCATGTCCTGGATTTCAGCTGTTTGGACCAATACGGCCATATCCATATATGTTACCATGGTTCAGATATGCAGTAATTTTAATAAACATATGCTTCTGCTGGGGAAGAAACATGTATTTTTAATAGCCACTTCTTAAAAGAAATAACATTTTTTACTCTCTTTTTAGTTCCTGAGAATTTACTTGCTCCATGTTTTTACTTATACTATTTAATTTTTGTGCCACAGATATGATTTTAATTGCCATTTTCAAATTTCTAAAGCTATTGAGCTATTTTATATTTATTGAACACTATTTTTCCTTTTAAAAGGTGGCTATTGAAGTCTCTTTCCTTTCTTTTATTGGCACTGAGGATTGAATTCAGAGGCATTTAACCCCAGAACAACATCCTAGATTTTTAAAAATATTTTCTTTTGATACATGTTCTCACTTGATTGCTTAGTCCCTTAATAAACTTCTGAGACTAGATTTGGACTCACAATCTCTTTCCTGAGTATCTTGAGCTGCTGGGAGTATAAAAATCTGCCACCAATCATAGCTCTTATTTTCTCTATTTTGGAGTCTCTATGTTTGATATTATTTTTATTTTTATTTTCTATTTTGGTGCCCAGTTTTAAAATCAGGAATTCTTAACTACTGTGCAACATCCCCTAATATTTTTATTTTATTTTTTAAGCTTTAGACAGGGTCTCTAATTTGCTTATGGGCTTGGATGTGTTGCTAAGGCTTGGGATCCTTTTGCCTTAGCTTCTGTTACTCTTTTTTCATATGTGAAGCATACATTTTGTCATATGTGAGGCAATTAGTTTTTTCCCCAATTTTTTACTTCAGTTTGTACCCTTTATGGTGTCATATTGTAAATATGATTTGCATTTTGTTATAAAGATACCATTTAGGGGCTGGGGATGTGGCTCAAGTCATAGCGTGCTCACCTGGCATCCACAGGGTGCTGTGGTTGATCCTCAGCACCACATAAAAAAAAAAATAAAATAAAGATGTTGTGTCCTCCAAAAATTGAAAAATAAATATTAAAAAATTCTCTCTCTCTCTCTCTCTCTCTCTCTCTCAAAAAATAAAGGTGTCATTTAACTTTGAAAATAAAAATAAAACATATATCTGTCTCTTAATGTTATTATTATTCATGATTTAAAAAAAAGGTGTGTCATACTACTCAGACACATTCACAGCCATTTCTAAAGTTTATTTTGAGTAAGCATCTCACTAAGATGCTTAAGCTGATCTTAATTTTGCAATATTTCTTTCTTTTTCTTCCAAGTAGCTGGTATTACATTCACCAACTATTATGTACACTGTATAAATTTCTTTCTTGTAAAAACTTTGGCATAAATCATACTTTTCTTTTATATTAAAGTATATTTTACCAGTGAGTGATTTATTAAGTAATACCAGGAAATGATACAATGGCATTTTTTATGCAGATACTCCATTATTTAAGCAGATTTTTTTGGAAAGTTTATCTTTTTTTTCTCCTTTATGGTAGTTCTGTTTCTGTTTTATATATTGTCTAAATGGCCAGAGTCTTTTTAAGTGTTCTGTCTTTAGTTCCACAGGGCTAATAACTCACCTCATCATGATATCTATATTGATTGCTATAATGTTAAATTCAATAGTCATATGTAGCACAATGTTTTCATTTATGATGGACTTCTAATGGCTAAATTATAACCTAGGTGTGTAGTGGTGTATACCATGTAGAATTATGTAAGTACCCTGCATCATTCACCTTATGGTGCATTTTCTATAATGTATCCACATAATTAAATGAGGCATCATTATACATACCATACATTTTACAAGTATATAATATATAAATATGAAAATTTTCCTTATAAAATTTACCAGAGCTCTTTTAATTTTAGTTGTTTTCTCAATGCAACATTTGGAATTACTGATACTTTCTATGCTATATTCACTGTTAATATGTTCAAGTATCACTCCTTTGTTAGTATTTTCCCTATACTCTCTACATATAAAAATTGCCTTTCTCAAAATATTGAGACTGATATTTAGTGAATGAATTCCTACTTTTATTTTGAATTAATCATTTAATAGTGTAATTTCAGGTACTCTAATTTTTTTGTCTCGTTTATGCTCTTCCCCACCAAGTTTTATGAAATTAATTTGATTATATTTAACAATGCAAATACTTGATCAGCATCACACTTTACCGATCAATGAATTATTACAAGTGGAACATTACTATGTGACTACTATTTCTATTAAGAAATAGAACATTAATGATGCTACATAGAACAGCTTCGTGTTCTCTTGCTTTCACTATACACTCCAGGCACCCCTAGTGGTAACTTCAACTTTTTTGTTGCAACTAGTTATTTTAAAGTATTATTCTTTAAACAAACAAACAATCAAAAACAATTGGGACCATTTATTTATTTCATCAATTGTACAAGAAATGAGTAAAATATGTATCTCATTGTGTAGCAAACAAAATCTTACACCAATTATGCCTGAAGCTTTTTTTTTTTTGGACCAAATAGTGTCACCCGCTGTTGACCAGTGACGAGTCCTTGCTTCCCCGATGTTGAAGAATAACACCAAAGAAGCACGCTGAGGCAAGATCAGTGTAGAAATTAGAAGTTTATTAAAGGACAGCAGAAAAGACTTCTCCCAGAGGAAGAAGGGGACCCAAGAGGTGGAATCCATGGAAGTGTGGTTGTTTCCCCTTTTTATAGTTTTGGTGATAGAATGTAGGTTGGAAGGCCTGAGGGGTGGGACACAGGTGGGCCTAATTACCACTTCTCTGAGATGGGCTATCTCCAAATCTGTTTGGGGCTATTCATTAATACTTCTTCCAGGTAGACTTTGGCCTAGGGCCTTTTAGGTACTTCATTAACATTCAATGAATTGTCCTGTGTTTTCCCGGAGTCATTCCCAGCATGGCCTCCATTTTAGATTTCACTCGATATTAGACCCGATTTACCTAACTACACTGACTACCTAACTTTAAATATGGCTTTATTCCCTGCTCTAATTTGGGAACGAAGACTAACAATGTTTACCACCAGGAAGTACCAAGAACCAAGAGCTAAGATATCGTTTCCATGATAAAGTTGCTGAGGACATGGCTTCTATCTGAGCATGTAAATTTTTAAGGATATTTGTCACATTACCAGAAATGTCAGGGATGTAAACACAACATTTAACTTCTAGGGTTATAGTTGTCCTTCCCTTAAGATATAGTTTAATAATTTAATATCATCTGATCTTGCAAAATTCTTTTAGTAGTATGACCTGTGTGTAATAAAGAAATCTTTAATTCTGTTACTTAGGGCTGGATAACCATACTAGCAAACATTAAGCCTACCTGTGTAGGTTAGAAATAAATGCGTTAAACTAAAAACTACTCTGGCAGTTCCTTTTGATAGTTATCAGGCATTCCTGTCTGAGATGATAGTTATCAGGCATTTCTGTCTGAGAATCTCTTTTGTAGCCTCCAGTTTACTTATTTTTTGGAAGTTACATTTAACTATTACTATTATTAAAATGTCCAGGAATAGCTGTGTTTTGGCTTTGACTGTCTTTGCTAAGTGTTTAAGATGAAGCAAGTCAAACTGACTTTGTTTCTATCTATAGTTAACAGTCAGCGGAGTTACCCTAGGAGTCCTCGGGAACTTCACAGCAGCTTCTCAGTTCTGCTAGTGCCATTTGCGCTAGGATGGGTCCAGGCCTTGCTTGACCCAGGAGTCATAAAAAAGAAGGGTAGCTCAAAATATCAGCAATGGAGCATGAAGAGTTCAGTTATGAGAGGTTACCTGAGTATAAGGGTTGTGGGATGGTTTGAGGAAAAAGAAAAAAAAAAGATTAGGTATGAGTTACTGAAGACAATCTGAGGGAGCTCAGACAGAACAGGTTCAAAAGTAGAGGACCAGTAGATTTAAGTTGGATGAGCAGTGCCTGGAGAGGGATAAATTCAAAGTCTGGAAAGAAAATGAGAGTGACATTCCTGGTAAAGCTCTAAGAGCAGGAAGCCAGGTGTGTGGCATACTTGTTTTATTACAGCATTCTGTTTTTTAGAAATGTCCAAATATGAGGCCACTGGCGTATGTATCCTGCTGCCACATATTTCCTGTCTTCTTCCCCATGGGATCAACCTCTTTTCTCATCTAATACACAGTTAGCAATTTCTTCATCCTCCTTAGATCCATTCTTTTATTCCTTCACCATTTTTTCTTCTTGTTGCAATTTGCTTTTTCTTTCATTGTGTCCATATTCAGATCCTTAATTCTCAAGGATGCCACATTCCTTATGCTTTACTCTGACATTGTTGTGGGACAGGGCATGGGCTCATGGGAATCTTGGTAACCAGATCCCTGACTTAGAGAAACTAGACAGTGAAAGATGGCGGCAGAAGCAGTGTATTTTCATGATTAAAACAGGAGTGTCAGTTACCAGTTGGAAAATTCAGAATATTTGGTGCCAAGGGTAGAACTGATGACTCATTGAGGTATACCTAAGTAGGCAGTACCAAATCAATTTTCCACAAGGCTTATAATTTCAGTCATTTTTTTGGCCTTTCTATTTCATGTTCTCCTTCCTGATTGATATGCAATAGTGAATTTGCTTTTTAGTAAACTTGTCTCAATAGTCATGATTTATACTCCTTTTTGTAAATTTAAATAATGGTTTAATATTTCCTCTTTAATTAAGTGAATTAGAAATAGTTTAATCATAACATTCTCTTTTGGTATGCCTTCTTTTTCTCAAAAATATAAACCACTTTTATTCTGTCATATCAACTTTTTGCTACATATGTACTTTGCAAGTATTTTCTCTCACTTTATATTTTAGCTTTGATACCTGAATTTTCCTCATCTACAATATTAAAACTTGGCCTTCTCATACAGAAATCCATGAAAATAAACAGGAAAGGGTCTTAAATATTGAGTAATATAAGTCACTGATATAGTTTCTTTTTCCCAGTATTCAAATAAGTACCATGCACATTCATTGTAAGAGGATGACCAAAGACAGGCAGAAAGTATAAATAGAGTATTAGTTGGAATAATCCAAAGCTCCATGTAATTAAGAAGGTTTTCAGGGTTTCAAGAAAAAATAAATAAGACTTCCACTCTGTACACAGCTCTGTCTTCTGCTCTGCATCTGGAGACAGTGTATGATGTCACATTTTATCTGTCATAGTCACTTTTGTGCATAATTAACCTGTCTTGCTACATTCTCCTGGATCAGTGTCCCCTCTCTTTCTTCATCCACTGTGCATGAAATTTTTTTGTGTGTGTGATTCTGTCAAATACTCTGTGCAAGAATAAAAATAAGCTCAATGGAGGATCTAACTTCTATGTTGCTGTAGTTCTCAGATTCTATGAGGCTTCAATGTTGTAACTTGTTATCACAGCACCATTTTCTCTCTCTCTCTCTCTCTCTCTGTGTGTGTGTGTGTGTGTGTGTGTGTGTGTGTGTATGTGTGTGTATAGTCTCTCTTTATTCTTTTGAAGGCTGTATCACTACTAGGAGAAGGGAAACATTTGTAACCACAGAAAATATACCGATAGCCATTTAAAGCTGAAATGATATTCTTCGAGAGTTTCTGAAGGAGTGTGTCTTTGCTAATATTTATTATTAATCCTCTGTCCTGATAATAAAAACATCCATAACTATAAATGAATATGTTTTTATTATTTTAAGCTGTTATATTTGTGATTATTTTCTTTAGTTGCAATAGGAATCTATGGATTTTTTTGCAAGTTTAATTGACAATGTAACCAAAGTGAATCCTCCTAAAGTGGTAGGTGTCAAATATAAATACTGGTTTTCCAGGTTGTTTATATATATTTGCAAGCTTAATTGAAAGCTGCCTAGCATATTTTCAGAATCAGAATGAGCTTGGTAAGGCAAATTTTTCAGTATTTCATTTATTTATTTATTTATTTATTTATTTATTTACTTACTTATTTATTTAATATCTTACCTGCTGCTTACTGCAGATGTGACTCTATCTTTTATATAACTTCTCATTTATAAAATATTTTGTTCTGAAATACTTTTTAATAAATTTTATTTTTTGCAGTGTTCAAAAGT